>NC_056732.1:1895095758-1895165758 GCF_019279795.1 Protopterus annectens | reverse complement strand
TGGTTGCATTTTGCTAGTTGGACAATTGGCCATTGATAATATGGCCTGTCAAAGTTCTCCATTGAAGCCATTGCACATTACACCACCTGCTCACCATTGTCTGTCTAGAGGATGACATTCCACAGGCTGAAGGTTCTGTGGTTGGGCAGCTTCTGTCATTATGCGGCCTTGGTCTGTTACAGTCAAACAACTGCTGTGTGTGTAGGTGCAGGTGACCCCAGCATCCTGCATGTATTGTATCTCCCAATACACATTTACACATGTATGTATATATATATATATATATATATATATATATATATATATATATATATATATATATAGGGTGACAGTCTACATACCTCCTACTGTACATGTTTCTGGAGGATGTCCAGCATTCTGTTCTATATGTCTGCTCTGTTCCTCATAATTTTTTTTTTCCCAGTAATATAGTAATACATGGAGTCCACAGAAAAGTACTGACACAGTTAAGTGATGGCCTTTACACCCTGCTGCTAATCTGACCTGTTGCAACCTGCTGTTATACTAGCTACTTACTAGGTTACTCAGAGCATGTATAATAGGTGTTTGTTTGGCTCTCTGCCACCCATTGTCTCTGCCTTTGTCCAACTTTCTGGCATGAACAAATTGTGGTATATTGACAGTCTGTAGGATTCCTACCATATGAGTACCTCACATGCAAAAGTTGTAAGTGCAGCCAGCTTCGAACCATTAACACCATTAACCATGTTAATGTACTTAATCCAGTGAGCCACAAGGAGTTGAGGTTTAATTCCTCACATTATCAACAGCAGGCAGATATACACTGTGAGCCCTGATGTGAGCCCTGCAATTTGTGTAAAATAAGGACATTTGGGCAGGTTCTTTGTGACAGCCCTGGGATTGTGTGATCTACAGATATATCCTTGCAAATGTAATTGTTACTACAGTTGTAAGGGAACACTGATGTATTGGAGTAATGGACTCTGGCATTGACAGAGTTATGTCTGTCCTTTGACCCCACTGTTTGCATTTCCCCTGCATACTGCAGTGGGTTTTCCAGCCCTGTGACCTACTGCATATTATGGGGCACTCAGTATTGGATACAGTACCTGTTGTCCCAAGTAGCTGTTAGTTTTCTGCAAGTAGCCCAGCAACCAACTCTATTCCCTTATATACATACAGCAGATCCATACATATGCTACCATAGTCTAGTAGCTCATACATTTGTAGAGAAGGACAGTGACTTACCTTGTGGGTGCAGCAGTTGAGAGACCTGTGTTTCAGGCCTGACTCTGTCTGATGTACACAGTACACAGCCAGTACATGGTAAGGTACAGGTTGTTTGGTGTTGCTGGCATCCTTTTTACTATATATGCAAGTCAGAATCAGGTGTTAGTCCCTTGGACCCTAGGTTGTCAGTGCATGTGCTATGCATTGCCTCTTTATTAAGGCCAGGGCATACTGGGCACACCTACATCTGCCTGCAGGGACAAGCTCATGGGGGTTCCTCCTCCAAGTCCCCATGTGGCTGTGGGGACCTAGACACTGGTGGGGGGCTGTGTTGCTTTCTTGTGATGGTCCTGCTCTAGCTGTTTCCACAAGATTATATTGTCTAGCATGGCACATACTGTGAATATCTGTGCACATGTTTCTGGGGAGTAATTTAGGGGTCCACCTGATATATTGAGGAACCAGAACCATGACTTGAGCAGCCCCAAAACACACTCTATGATGTTCCTAGTTTGTGCATGTGCCTCATTATGGTATTCTTTGGTAGGTGTGTGTGCATTTCTGATGGGTGTCATCATCCACAGTTCCATTGCATAGCCGGCATCCCCCATTAGGTGGCCGTATGGGATGTCACCCCGGCAAACATCTGGTACAACTATGATGCATGCCAGATATGGGAGTCATGATAGCTCCCAGGGCTGCCAGCGCACACTCATGATAATGCCCTGGGCATTGCACATGACCTGGAAGTTAATGGAGTGATACCCCTTGCAGTTGACATAGACTCTACCCTCCTCACTGAGAGGTGCTTTGATGTGTACATGAGTGCAGTCTATGGCACCCAGCACCTCAGGGTAGTGTGCTACACAGTGGAAGAGATATATACTGCTGGTCCTCTCCTCAGGGCATGGGGTTAGTAAATGTGCTCACTGGCATGTTTATGCATGGCAGCCAGGAACTGGTGGAGTTCCCTTGATGCAGATGCCTGTGAGACCCCCATCATGTCCCCAATTGGTCTTTGGAAAGTACCTGTAGCTAGTATTCAAAGGGCTACACATACCTTTGTCTCCACTGGGATGGGTTCCCCACTGTTGGCTCTGGGTCTGAGTTGAGGGCAGCAAAGCTCAGTGAGTACATGCAGTATGCCCCTGTCCACCCTGTAGTACTCTACTATCTCCAGCTCATTTAGCCCCTGACAGGTTACCCTGGGCCTGAACACCCTTCTCCTTCTCAGTCTAGACCTATCATCAGCATCATCACTGACCTCAGCCTCTAGCACATACAGATGTATCAGAGCAGTAGCAGCCACCTAGCATTCTATCAGTTAAAATTCCCAAGTCTGTACTCCAATGGAACAAACTATGTGGGGAAAATCAGATTGTAGGGTGTATGCATACTTTACGTTGTGTGCTGCAGATACAGCCTGTGTGATTGGCTAACTATGATGCATTCCACCTGCCAGGTATGTCATTGAGGGGTTTGAATGGCCTAGTGACAGTGGAACGGGGCTTATCATTAATTTATATATGACTAGCTTTCAAGGCTATTTCCTTATTTATTTTTTTAAATCCCTTCACTGTTAAGTTCTGTGGTGTGGCGTGCAAACCTGCTGCACTGGTGTAAACAGTGCTTTGCAGTCTGGACACCCCCCATGCTTGGGCTTGCTTAGCATAGCTTAAATCAGCTGAAACACATGCCATGCAGCTAAACAAAGCTTAGCAGCAGTAGACACACACCCCTGCTTAGCTGAGCTTTGCAGCAAGTAAATGGGTGCCTCTGAGCTCCAATCCACTTAAACATGTAGTGACACACAGCGTTCTGATGTCAGCTACTTGTTCTGCTAACATCTACATGGTTCTGAAGCTACATGGGTTTTATCTGCGGACACAATGGCCCATTTTTTCCATTCCGTAACCCCCACCTCATTTGCATACAGTTCCTTGCATATACCCTAGATAGTTCACTATTCCAGGGCCTGCCTACTTAGCAACCACTGATACCTACCATTGTAAAGACTGCATGCAGGGCACTATAATGAATTATTTTTACTGGTGTGTTATTTTTAGGTTGTCAACATTTTAATAATTTTTTTGTATAAAGGCATGGTTGCACGTTGCTGCATGCAGCACAAATGTAATATGTGTATTAAAAAAAATCATATTTTATATTCATTTGCATTACTTTTTGGACTCACAGGGCATAGTTTTGCACATATCAGTGCTTACATTTACATTTGCAACCTTCTAATTGGGCTTTTACAGCCCCTGTTCAATTTTTACATTTCTGTACGTTTTTTTTTTCCGTGTACACTTCTGACACCAAAATGGTTTCTGCATGGATACCTTTCTGCTTAACAGATCACAAATCACCCTCATTTGCATGCATTTCACCTGCTTATGAGGTGATTTGAATACCATGGACACTTCCTTGTCTGCATACACATGCACGCGCCTCTCCTCTGTTTAGTGGATTGCAAACCTGCCAGTTTCTGTGTTGGGGCCATGCCACTATGCCTACATAATTCAGGCTTACTTTATCTGGAAGCAGAAACACTTAAATACACAGCCAGGCAGAATGTTCTCTAGTTTAACTAATGGCATATTTTTATCCGTCCATCCTAGGCATTTCAAAACAACAAGGACCACGTGACTAACTTACATTTGCTTTACTGCTTAGAGACTTTTAACCATTTCATAGCTGAACTCTCTACTACAAAGATGTAAAACTTCAAAAATTTCCTTTACCATGATAGATGCAATGGCAAAGAGTCCTATCTTTAAATTACAGCTTCTGATTATTGCAAGAATTTACATTCAACAGGCTGTTTATACCATATCAGTTCCTGAATGCACAACAAACAATGTGATAGGGTAATTTGAGCACAAAAAGATTACTTTTTTCCTGCTGCTTAATAGAAATTATTTTAACATGCATTGTCACTAGTGTTCTCTTTACGACTGAAAAGCATAAATTTATTAACTATTTTTTACCTCAAGGAGACATTTTCTTTGATAATCTAGACTGATAGTCTGTGCATCTAATACAGAAATACTGAAGTTACTACTTGTACTACAGCTCTTTTTCAAGATGCATCCCCTCAATGAGCTGACCTCTAGCTGCTCTAACCCCCCACCAACATAATCACTGGTTATGCTTCAGGGTCTATTTATTTTGGATAGTTTGTAGAAATGGGATTCCATATTTCCTTCAGGCTTTCATTACTTCTTTCTCTGGAAGTGCTTTGGCTGAATTCTTTGGTCAGCCCTTCAGGTCTTCAATCAAGGAATGCGTATTCATTACATCCCACAAACTCCATGCAGATCTGCCAAATGAAGAGACATGCTATTTTCCTTATCTATCTCCATCATTAGAATAAAACCACTAAGACATTGAAATTACTCAGCTATTAATTGATTTATTCAGCCGGTCATTGAATATATTGTCCCCTTTGGCATGTATCTGTCCAGACACATGCAAACATTGGAATACCCAAAGGAATACATTACTAAAATAATATAGGTTCATAGGTGTATACTAGGCTAATGGCCCTGGAGCCTTTACAAGCCTAGCCCATAGAAGTGCCCTGGCATTGTGCCACCTGACACTTCTTACATGGACCAAATTAAAGCCTTGTTACTATATACTTGGTATCCTACAGACTGTTAAGAGGTGAACTGTGTCTGGCATACAAGACATCCTCCAACCCAATACTGATGGATTTACTGCAAATCAACTAGTTAAATGGCATCAGAAATATTCAGTCTAGGCATATAAACCTGTTCTGCAACTTCAACAGAAGAGTTTGGAGGTGCAGGTATATCTCATAGTGAATACCACTGCTCTAGAGCAGATTTCCCATTCACAAAAAACAAAGTTCATCTCTGTCCATATTCAAGTTGAGCTTGGATCTATGGATGGGAAGCAGAAAATGTAACCCAAGACACCCCCCTGTACTCCTAAAGGACAGAGGCAGCTCCTACATGCTTTATTCCATGCATGTGTCTTCTTATGGTATGATCCCATTTATTCTCATTAGGGGTAATATATAATTACCGATCATAGAATGTGTAAGGCCAATCTCTAACCAAATGGGATAGGTTAATTTGAGCACAAAAAGGGAAAATTGTTAAGTTTAAACTAGCCTACAAAAGCACTTACCTATGAACCTATGAAAACAGTTTGTAAAAACAGTTATTTTCCAATAGATAGCACATCAAAACTATACTAATAGCGAGCTTAGACAGACACAACAGAGTTACAAAACTAAATATGTGGTCCAAGTCATTCTGGAACATTCCATCCAATCATTGTTCACAACCTCGATTGGTAGTAGAAATACACAATTATTATTTAGAGACTGTTGGTCAGCATATTTTCACATACTCTGCACTTTATCATGACTTCATTCTCATAGTTCACAGATTCATATATTCAAAGATTGCTACTTGGCTAACGGCCCAGGAAGCCCCTCTAAGCCTAGCCAAGTTTTTCCAAAATAATAAAGTTCTGTATCCAAACAGGGCATTGAGGTGCAGAAATTTATAAGCTACCTCTGTCTGGAAGGGACATGGGTGCCAGGCCTGGTGTAAATTTCCTATTCTCCATCTACTGTGCTAGGCTGTGCTTAAACTGGGTAATAGCTGAACTGTTCCAATATTATGTAATTGTTATACTAATTGTCTTTGTGGAGCTTTTCTCCCCAGACTTCCACTGAAAATGGGTTCTTCTTGGCTCAGTGGACTTTCTTGGTAAACAAATGCCAATAAATAAATAAAATAAATAGACTCTGTTGTACGTGGATGGGACACCTGTTGCACAGGAGATGCAGTCTCCCAGGACACATATCTGTCTCTACAGCATGTTCTGTTTAAGTCACAGACAAAATCCAGCTCCCTAGAAGTTGTATTTCTGGTTTTGTTTGACTTACAATATGGAGAAGGTTCACAAGTGTGTGGTTTGCAAATAGCTTGTAAGCCAGGTACATTTCACTCATCAGCGATTTGTAGGACACTGATTACAGGGAAAGGGCTTGAAGGTGTTCTGCATAAGACAGGTTTGTTATGCCTTGTATTCATTTTGTAAGGAACTTCTGAGGTTGGTTTGGTTACTGCATATGCCTGGTCAGGCACATACAGAAGAGAGCATTGTACTCTATGACTGGTCTAATAAGGATGAAGTACAGTGGGATAATGACCTCTTTGGATCTAGATGCCATGCTCTTACTTATAAACTGCTCCACATAAAAGCATTTTCTCACCACTGTGGCAATATAATGGTGAAAGGTAAGGCTACTGTCTATGTGGTAACCAGAAAAGTACAATTCACCAAAGGATAAACACTCCGGCACTATTAAGGCTGTCCCATATACACCTCTTCAAATTCTGCTTCACCTTATTCGTATATCGCCAGCATACACCACAAAGAGGCGGAGAATTTTTAAAAGTTTAATATTGAGCTTTAGTAATTAAACAAAAACAACAAGTAAATTAGATTAAGTGCTTTCGTCTCCTTTACGGAGACTTCATCAGAATCTGTTCTACATTGAAACAATTGCATTTTTATATAGCTCTCAATAATGTTTGAACTAATTAGTTAATTAATATAGACAGATACATCACATTTTTTAAAAAGACATTCACTTCCATATCACAATACTCCAAATATATTCAAGGAACACATGTTAGGAAGTACCATTTAAAACTGCTAAATTATAAAATACTTATAAATACTGTTGTACTGTTAAATATTGCTGTACTGTTTTTCCGAAATTAAAAGTTTGCATAGATGTCTTATCAGATGTGAGTATACATAATATATATAATATGTAGGGAATATGAAATATAAAACAGTGTAAGGTTGTATAGTATATTGCATATATTGCAAAATATCCAGAGGCTCAAAAACAATAACTACAACATAATAAAAAAGATTATATATAAATATTGTGTAAGTATAAATATTAAAAAATGTTATAAAATCTCTAAAACTTCCTATGTATATAATAATATATATTCTAAAAAATATGAATATAATTGTATAAATATATGTTATAAAATATATATGTATAAAGTGATTAAATAAATATACATAAATATGAATATATATGTAATATTATTGTAATGAACTGAGTATATGATACGATAAAAATTGTTAACATTAATACAATATTATAGTGTACTATTGTATATCATACTATTGAAGAAATGCATTTATATATACTTATAAGTATAAAGAAATATTATGTGTAGAGGTGCCAAAATTCATAAATACAATTCTGCATTTAGTTACAAAAATTATAAATAACTACCATATTTAAATATTGGGGCTATGAAATAATTAAAATCTGTGAACTTCCCAGTAGTAGACATCCCGATATAGGTATTTATCCACATAGGCAGTCATTCATAACATTTTAGTTTCTTCGGGTCCATTGCTAATATTTTCAATGCAGGGGTGATTGATATGTGGTCATTCAGACCCCAATTACTACAGGCATCCAATCTTAATTGCCAGATCATCTCCCTATATTCAACTTATGCTGGCGATATACGAATAAAGTGAAGCAGAATTTGAAGAGGTGTATATGGGACAGCCTTAATAGTGCCGGAGCGTTTATCCTACTGTCTATGTGCATACCAAGATCCCTGACCACTGGGTTGACTCATAGGGACATATTTACAGCATTGTAATTAGCTGGGTTGGTTGACTTCCCAAAGGGAACAATTATGCATTTCTTAGCATTGTGTTTAAGACCACGGCTTTGGCAACTTGTTAGTCAGAGATAGGCCTTCCTAAAGAATGTTAGTGTCTGCAGGGGAGTTGATGATAACCCCCAACTTGCAATCATCTGCAAACTTAGTCAGCCATAAACCTTCAGGGTTTGCTTCTGTTTCAGATAAATTGATGCCAAAAATGACTGGACTTAGTACAGAGACCTGGAGACTTTGCTAGTGACTTGTCTGTTGGTGGAGGTGGCCTCATTTATTTTGACCACCTGGGTCCTATCAGAGAGCCAGTTGGCTATCCAGTGGGTGATAAAAGGGCTTATTCCTAAATTACTGAGCTTGTCTATTATGCCTGAATGGGGTATTGTATCAAAAGCCTTGGCAAGTCGTAGTAGCTGTGCACACAGTCTTGCCTTCATCCAGTGCTTTGATGACCCTGTCAAAAACATCTACCAGATTTAATAGGCATGACCTTCCTTTAACAAAACCAAACTGTGATTGGCCCAGCCTTTGCAGATTACCTATGCCCTCATTTATCATGTCCATGATGATTCTTTCCATGCCATTTTACATGAGGCTGGTCAGACTTATGGGCCTGTAGTTTCCCGGATCAGTGTGGTTGGACGTCCTTTGTGCAGGAGAATGACTATAGCTATCTTCCATTCTTTGGACAGAAAACCTGACTAAATGTCCAGAAGAATAGTGATTCAAGTGGACTAGAGTGGTCATGTTTCATGCTATTTAGTAAGCAGCTTGGGATGTCATCGGGGCTCATCAATGCAGTGTTTTTGCCTTTGGAAAGTGCACTGATGACACGTTCCCCAGTTATAAATGAGGGGATTGTGATATGCAGTATTTCCTTTGAGCTATCGGGGGAAGTGGGGGGCAAGATTTGAGATGAACGTGTCAACCAAAAGGTTGGCAATGGCTTCTAGTTCAGTGTGGGTGATGCCATTCAGAACAAATTATGTGCATTACTGAGTATGTCCCCTGAAGTTATTGACATAACTGAAGAAAGCTTTGTGGTTATCCTTCAACTGAGAAGCAATTTTATCTTGAAATTTATCCTTTGAAATATTAGTTAATCCTCTTAGCTGCCTGTTTAGATTTGTCAAGTGGTTTTAGTATGCATGGCTTTGCTTCTCCTACTCTCAGCCAAGATTTTATTTCATTTGTTGTATAAGCAATTGATAATGTGATTCCAACAGAGTGGCTTGTCTTTTGAGTTTGTCTTATTCCTAATACAAGTGGGCACTGCTCATTCTGTACAGCTATCAATATGGCTGTGCAGACATTTTATAAATAGCTCAGCATATGCTATGGTTTTTACAGGGTTTGCTGGTGCTTGGAATTTAGCCAAGGTGTTACTTAGTAGAGAGAGTTTAGCATGGAATATTTATTAAACATTTTTGGTTTTGTTGGATCCCTGGATTTAATTTTTATTCCAAGCAAAACTGCCTTATTGCCAGATCTGACAAGCGAAGGCATTACATTGGGTGAGGAACATCACACCCCCATGTTTGTGAGTACAAGGTCAAGGATGTTTGTACCTCTGGTAGGAGAATGAACCAACTGTTCCAGGATGTTTGTTTTAACAAAGATTATAAATTGCTGAGTTTGTGCATTAGAAGTGATGTAGGATTCCCAGTCTGTAAATAGGTAGTTGAGATCCCCAATGAATATCATATTAGGTTGAATGATGAGGGACTTTAGTACATTGAATTAGGTAGTGTGGGTTTCCTGGGACATGCAGGGAATCTGAAGGTTACACAGATATGGTATGAGATCCTGTTTATGGTGAGTTGCACATGTAGGAGCTTCAGTGGATCATACACTTTAACAAGTCTGGATGTGAGGTTGGTTTTAATATAGACTGAGACTCCACCACCTTTAGTTTCCTCCTGTGCAGTAGTTGGTGTAAGGGGCGTGAAAGGCATTATAATCTTGCATTGCTGGTGTACTCTCCAAGAATTTCAACCATGTCTCTATTACTACATAGATGTCTACATTATCCAGGGGGAGGAAGTTTTGCAGGGAGTGGAGTTTCTCGTTAAGACTTCTAGCACTGAACAGTAGCACCTTCAGATATTTCTCCATAGGTTCACTTAAGTTGGTAAGGTTATCAGTTTAGCATTGCTTGAAAAAGGCAGTATTGGAGTGAAAAAGTCTTTACCAATATCCAAAAGCCTAGATGGGATAAATGCAGACTATCCCTGACAAAGCAACATGGTCTATCAACCATGTCATCCCAGGCCATCAAATAGTGGACCCCTTTGGACTGACAGCAGAAGCTAAGTCAATCATTAAAATCAATCATTTTCTGTTGGTAACATGGTATCATCCTTGGAGAAGGTAGTATGCTGCTCAGTGCTAGGCTCATACCTGCCTGAGACACATAATCAACAAGCTCAATCATGTCTCACTTTATATAGTCAAGGAAATTTAAATATTGAGTAGGTCAATAAGATAGAGAACTTGCTGAGCAACACTGAGCTGTGTGTGAACTAGATGCTGTAGTAGTTAAAAAAAAATCTGCCTAGACAGTATGAGTATTTTAAGGGAAACTTGCATAGCAAGAGATTTCTGTCTGCACACATTAAAAGAACTAAGAAACTTTTAGAATAACAGACACAGTAAGCCTTCAACCTGCAATTCCCAACTCAGAATGGTGTAAGCTACCTCTCCTGCCACAAGAGTGTAGACCCCAAATGTTCCTTATGTAAGATAAGTAGTTTGAAGCTGAGGTGCTTAAATCAGAACTAAAATGCCCAGAATAATAGTTACAATGTAATCAGGCTACTAACAAGCAGATAGTTACAATGTAATCAGGCTACTAACAAACAGATAACAGTTACAATTTAATCAAGCTACTAACAAGCAGATAGTTACAATGTAATCAGATGCTTTGGTAAAGTGCATCGTTGATGCATGTTAAAATGCAACAGTCTTTGAAGTGAATGTTAGATGCTGAAATGGACTTTAGACTAAAGAATGGATTGCCCCAATGTTTGCCTACATTGTTTAGGTAATACTCCTGGGTTTAATGATGTCCACTTACACCTGGTAACAGAAGAAGCAACGCGACATTGACTCCCAGCTATGTGCAGCTACAGTGTGACCAGCAGTGGACAGGCAGTGGTTAGTATGTAAATCACTGCTGAACTCAAGGCTCCTCTTCCTCTGTCCATGGGGTAATTCACCAGGGAAGTTGTTAGTAGCTTGTATGATCTCACCAGGTTAAGTGGATTATCACTTTACTGCTCACCCACTGCTCACTATCAGGATAGGTTCATGGTCTTCTTTTCTACTTTTGCCAGTTTGGGGAGTCTGTGGAAGCACAACAGCAGTCTCATAGCTACTGAAAACCTTTAATTCTTATTATTTACTGTTATACCTTTTAACAGGTTCAAATACCTACTCACATAGGAGGCCAGCCTCCCACACAACACATATCCCCTTTCCCAGACATGACAACCACATAAGACTAGACACATGCATGGTGATGTTGCAAAGAAATCACTACCTATGCTTACAATCAATGCTTATGCAAACCTTGGGTACATAGTACCAGACTCACAAATATACTCTCACCTACACACTCATCTACACCTAGGTGAAGTTGCTTCTGGACACTGTGTGGCCACACACACTGCAAGTAAGAGGTGACTCCATAGCCAGACAAAATGATGTTCCGCTTACTAGGATGAGCAAATAAAGGGTCACAGTCAGCTGCTTCTGTGGTGTCAGGATTTATGGTATCACCATATCTCTTAGTTCTCTCCACCCTAAATGACTATAACCCCGTAGTTGTCCATGGCAAAGTGAATGGCCTTAGATGGTTCACCCTAAGAGAAATGCAAAGAGGCATGCTTGAGCTCACCATGTATGTACCTGAGGTAGGAAAGGCACTTGTGGCATTATCCTGTCATCTCCTAGAATTATGCCACAATTCCAAACAAAATAATTGATCTTACCGTAGTTAAGCTAACTTGTGTAATCCCACAGAGATACTGTTTTTGTCAGCATGGGATGCAGTCATCAATGGAGCAGGTTTTCTCTCATGGATGGCTTCTCTCTCTCTTTCTCTTTAAGGCTTCCACATATTACCTAAGACTTTTTCTGTCCCTATAGAGCCTTTTAAGGCAAGTTTCTTGGCCATTCTAACCTAGCAAATTCTAATACAGCTTACATTAAGGTGGAATTCAGCAATGCTAGGAGGCTGGCCTAAATAATGTCCAGACTTAAGGCCTTCCTGACCCTCATGCACCTGCGTATATGTTTAGTAACTGATGCTTGGTTTCACTGCACTGTCAGGCACATGTGTATATGTTTAGTAAGTGACACCTGGTTTCACTGCACTGTCAGGCACATGCGTATATGTTTAGTAACTGACACTTGGTTTCACTGCACTGTCAGGCACATGCGTATATGTTTAACAACTGATGCTTGGTTTCACTGCACTGACAGCCACATGCGTATATGTTTAGTAAGTGACGCTTAGATCCACTGCACTGTCAGTACTCCCTCCATATCAGAGTACTGGAGCTTGTCACTCATTAAAACATCTTGGTGTGACTCTGTTGTACCTATATTTATCTTGCTTTCCATCAGCTCCTGCAAATCCCTTGTGGCATCACTCTGGAAGTCCTGCATAACTTAATGACATTAAATAAAGCTAATTACTTCATTAATGTCGGGTCTATATTAAAACATCAAAGTTTCAAAACTTTGAATGTTCTAATGTCGAACCCTATTCAGTGAAAGCTGAAACATCAAACGTACAGAACAGCAAATTTTTTCATAAGGAAAAAAATTTGCTGTTCCAAAACACATACACACAACACAACCACACCAAACAAACAGCAATCCACACACATACACAGAAAATCTTACACCTAACCCTACACTAAACTATACACAAGCCACTAACTATCCACTTACCTTAACCCAAACCCTAACCCTAAAGTACGTCACTATCGCACACTCACCTCACCCGCACCCTAACCCTAACTCACGTACCCCACCCTAACCCTCACATCCACACAATCGCACAATTACCTGACCCGTGCCCTAACCCTAACTCACCTAACCCGCCCTAACCCTCACGTCCACACAATCGCACACATACCTAACCCGCACCCTAACCCTAAGTAACCTAACCCGCACTCAATCGCACACTTACCTGAACCCGACCCGTAACTTTCCACCACGGCTCTGAAAATATTGAAGCAACAGAAATGGGCAAGCAAATTCTTTCTCTAGGAAAACATTTGGTTTTCTGTTGCTTCGATATTTTCAGCTTTCGCTGAATAGGGTTCGATATTAGAACATTTGAAGTTTTGAAACTTTGATGTTCTAATATAGACCCATTAATGTCAATTATGGATACTCAACAATGTCTCCCTATGACCATGATAACTATCTTGATAAGCTGAATTCTTTAGATATTTAATCCCAATACACTAGTCCTGGCTAGCTTGAAATATCCATTCATTATCTGGAAATCTAATATAACAAATAGTAAACATGTCCAGTGGTTCATCACATAGTCCAAATTTTCACTAGCAGTGACAACTCACTGAATCCTGTCTTTGCAAATCTTGTCTTTGCAAATAATGGCACACTATCAGTAATTAAATCTGACCACCAAGTTGTCATCTTCTCCCCCAAAATTGTTGTCAGTGTGCCTGGTAACTGTACCATATTCAGAGATTACTCCAAAGTTAATGTAATACTCTTATCTGAAGTCCCGAAGAAATTTAAAATCACCTCCAGTGACCCAGCTGCTAATGCTGTCATATGGCTGGTGATGTCTATGACCATCAAAATCGGTGTATACAAAACTCAGTTCCCATTCTACTTAAATATAATCTGCAATTCAAAAATCAACCCTTGTGCTACAGTTCTTTATAAATAAATTATAATTTATGGAAAATAATTTCTTTATGTAAGAATCCCTATCATAAGAAGTTATTTTATTTGCTTGTTAAATAGGCATTTATGTGGGCTAGGCTTGTAAAGGCTCCAGGGCCATAATCCTAGTACACACCTGTGAACCTGTGAAATGTAAGCTCCTTCTGATGTCTTTTTCTTTGCAACTGTAGTCTGTTAATCATTCCTTTTTTTCATAACTTCATAGATTTCTACATTCCACCACCAGCTTTCTTTATGTGCCTTATTTCCATACCTATCTAATTATTCATTTAAATTATCAGTGTTTATCTGATGTGAATCACACAGATTGAATTGTTTTTATGTACATAAGTGTTACGGCAGCATACAGTGTTAAGAACTGAACATAAATTCTGAATTTGAATTTAATTTCTAAAGCTGCAAAATATGACAAATTGCTGACACATTTTAGGTTAATTTCAATACACACACACACACACACACACACACACACACACACACACAATGTAAATGCTCTGATTCACCACTCTTACCACACAACAAACTCTGAACATAAATTGTGATAATATGTAGCACAAGTAAATCCATTATTAGTTTCAGCAGTGCTGTTCATATTCAAGCTTATACTTCTAATATTCAAAGAGTCACTTCAAGATGTAATGCAATTACTTTTCATTAGGGCGTATG
Organism: Protopterus annectens; assembly: GCF_019279795.1. NCBI lineage: Eukaryota > Metazoa > Chordata > Ceratodontiformes > Protopteridae > Protopterus > Protopterus annectens. Next base: position 1,895,151,221 of record NC_056732.1, on the reverse strand, counting down.
TCATGTAAGTCACAGCAAAGTAAAAATAACATTTATTTAGTAAGGATAAATGATGTGAAGTCATTTCATGCCATTGTTTAATAATCTACAAATAATCATATTGTTGGGTATACTTTTATTATGTACACAGCATCATTTTATCCCTTCTGTAAAAATATATATTTATTACTTTGTACAAAGTGTCTGAGAACATATTTTATAGGAATTTAAGTATATCAGCAATTTCCATACTGACAGCCCTTGGTGTGTGGCAGTCCACATTACAGTTTCAGATGAGACAGCTTTAGGGGTGCTGTATCAGGTTTAATACCAAAAGGATGATACTGGAAGAAAGGGTACAGTCTCTCAGTGAAGGTATCAGTGAAAGTGTAGAGGTGTGACATATTATCAGCATTATAAAATGACACCTGCCCCTCCTCGTAGTCCAGGTACACTCCAACCTTCTGACGTTTCTCGTCATACATGAGAAAGTTTGGTGTTAATTCCATAATGATACAATTACTTATATTACTCAGTGTTAGCACCCAGTAACCATCTTCTGGATTTCTTTTGGATAGCACCTTCCTCTGGCTAGACGTTTTGGTGACACCTACTGTCCACACAAAGCAACTCTGCTCATTCACTTCCACCTCCAACTCCCAATAGTGTTTTCCTGATGTGAATCCCTCTGACCCCAGGCAAAAATAGAAAAAAAAATCCTTATGGTCATTGCGGGACTTTTGTCTAATGTCACTGTACTTTACACTGGTCAGGTCCTTACAGATAACGAGATTCGGATATGCTGTGTTAGGGTCCAAGGTCAGAGGAGACAAGCCTGTGGAAATAAACCAGTTTATGCACAAGTGTAAAGAAGAGGTTTATAAATCCCAAAAATACTACACATAATATGTCACTAAAAGTTCAATCTGCACAGTTTACAAAGCAAATTAAAATTTTCTTCCAAATATTCCTAATTAACATGCTTTTCCACTGATGTTGCAGGATACAGGTCATAAATCTGAAATAAAAGTTCTATAATCTGTGAAGATTAATTACAGCAAAGTATGTCAAGTCAAAACTTTTAGCAAGATTATTTGGGTCTATATTAAATCATCGAATGCTTAGAAATCCAAACAATGATTTATCGACCTCAAGTAAACAAAAGCTTGCAAACCCAAACATTTAGAACAGCTATCTTTTTTCCAAGGAAAATAAAAAATCACTGTTCCAAAAAAAAAAAAAAAAAAAAAACACTTAAACCATAACATAAACTGGAGGGCTTTGCCCTCCACCCCCCCCTACTTAAATATACCAACTCCAAGATCACACTACAGTGACAAAAACGGCAAAGTAATGAATGCGGCCAAGCGATTTCTTTCTCAGGGAAAGAATTCACTTATATGCCGCTTCATCATTTTGCCTTTTCGTCTTTTCAAGTTTGAACAAGACCCATTCAAAAGAATGCATCTTCATTCATCTAATAGGAACCCAATTAGTTAATATCAGTCACTTCAATCTATTCACATTATCTTAAAGCATTAACATCTCTACATACTATTACAATTTCCATTCATCTATTACAACTTATATCATAACAATTTTATCTTAGTCTTTATATAATTTTTATGGTACTCATGATCCTGGCCCCAGGAGTACTTCTCTTTAGTTGCAAAAAGTACTAGGTATATACTAGGCTAACAACCACAATGCCATTTTTCAGACTAATCATGCATAGAGAATTTATCTAACAATTTTTAGTGTCCTAAAGGTTATTTTAAGTGGTATGTGCAAGCTAGGGCATTGGAGCTCAAGCATTTACAGGATGCCTCTGTCCATTTGAGACATAAGTGGCAGACCAGAAGGAACTTTCTGATTACCCATCCACTAGTCCAGATTATGCTTCAGTATGGTCAAGGAAATACTTTGCTTCACATGGATGGGAAGCCTGTCCCAAAGAAGGAGCATTCTCTGAAGTACATACCTGTCCCTCTGACATGAAAAATGTATGTTGCAAGTAAGGTTTAAATCCATGGACTGGGTAGTTTTGATGCTATGTGTTTTGTGATATGCAAGAAATCCATCAGGGTGAGATCCAGGGATACCATGTATCCCAGACACAGATCTCCCCTCAACAGTTTATAGAAATAAATGTAAAGGGAGTAGCTCAACTGATTTTTGTCTACCTCTGATTTGATTCCATTCCTGCTTGCCACTGATATGCTTCTGCAAAATGAAGTAGGGAAGACATCTTAGACTTGTTCTCCACATGTTTTAAAGCTTTCACTATGTTTTGGATCTCATGAACTCAGCAGGTATGTATGCAGTCATATGATTGAAGTCCTATGCATACAATCAGTTTTGAAAATGTGCATACCTCCTGCAGAGTGAGGAACATATAACCTTGGTATGCACTGATTTTTATAATCATTTGATGAGCATGAAATATTTTTCTTGTTTTCCTCTCCAACTGATCAATACCTTTTGGGGCCAGTCAGTAACCCTAAAACTGTAAGTTAGAATAGGAAGAGCAAACTGGTTTGTAACTTGTTCCTAGATGTCAGTGCTGTTTTCAGTATTAATTTTAGTCTTCTAAAATATTCCTTACTAAGTTTTATTCACATTTGTTCATGTTCTATTATTGATCCTTCATCAGTTCCCAAATATTTATACATCCTCTCTTGTTCAAGTTCCTTTATATCACATTCCTGTCCCAGGTTGATATTTTTTTGGTGCTGCAGCTTTACTGCTTTAAAGCTTGCTTTTTCACATTTATCAAGACTAAATAACATTCTTATACCATCTGAGAAAGTTTTGACCACTTGCAGTTGTGCTTTCAGTTCCTCATCTGATGAACTATACAGTTTTAAATCCACAAAAAAAGATGAGAAGTTTTTACACTTTGTTGTTTTCTAGCAAAATTATAGCCACAACCTAATCTGTTAAAGTCGACAGCTTAATGGGTTAAGGGCAAAACAAAACAGTAGTGGTGACAAAATACAACCTGGAATATCCCCATTTAAATTTGTATCCCTGGGATAATAATTTGTCCTTTATCATGGCTTAGCTGCAAAGTGGTTTGCCACTGTTTCATGGTCACTGTTATATAACTGGTCACTGTGTGGTGTATCTTATACATCTGTAAGCATTCTTTTATCCATGAAAGTGGGATGCTGTCAAATGTTTTTTTGTGCTCTGTCCATGCAAGAATTAGATTCTTCTACTTTTCACAATTCTCCATTGTGACTTTAATAACAACACATGATCCTTTGTTCCATATGACTTTCTTTTGTTACCCTTTTGCTCTATTGCTATGATTGAGTTTTCTTCTAAAGGACTATAAACTCTGTCAGCATTAATTCCAGTATATAGTTTACACAACTAAATGTGCCAAAAAAAATAAATTAGAATATAAGGAGGAGGATCAGATACAGTTTGTACATTGTTGGAAGGTAAGTTATTGGTTTATAGTTTTTAGGATATCTTGTAGGTTCGCTTGTAAGGAGTTTAATTTTTCCTGTTGTTAACCAGGTTAGTTTCTATTCAGGGTGAGCATATACATAGTTCCTAATCAGGGCTAAATCTTCTTGTAAAGATGTTAATACTTTTAGGCAGAAGTTACGTATTGCATCTGGGTCTGGAGTTTTCCAATTAGGAGTTTTTCTAATTTTGTTTCAATCTCTCCGGCTGTCATTTCATCCCATTTCATATCCTGTACATTTGAACTTCTTATTCTTTCTTTTACTTCTTCTATCCATTTAACATCTTTGTTATGCTCCACGGGATTTTCATAGATATTTTTCCAAAATGTGTCTAGTTCTTCTTCTTTTGTGGTGTATCTATTCTTTTTGCTTTGTATCTGAAGTCTCTATAAAACTTTTTTGGGTCATCAATGACCTGCTTATCTTGTACTTTTCCTTACCTGCATATCTGTCTTTGCTGATATTTTTACTTTATTATTTGTAATAGTGTATGATAGATCCAGGTTTGTTCCGATACCGTGCATTGCTTTTATCATGTCTATCTTTCTAAGTTATGTTGTTGATCTGTTCCCTTGTCTATGGTCATTTAACAGTGCCACGTTTTGTCTTAATTGCTTTATATTTTTTGCTATTTAATACTTCCATGATAGCATTTGATTTTTCCCCTCCTTTTCCCTTACTGCCCTGTGTTTTTGTGGTAAGAATTTATATTTTATTAATTTAGCTGCACAGAAATATATCCTATTTATTTCTGTTATATTGCATGAATTTCTGTTAATAGCCGTGACTACTACATTCATTTGTTTTATCAGTTTAGTAACATTTTGGGTCTTATTCACTTCCTGTAATCTATTTTTTTCATTGATCTTAATATATCAATCCACCTCTATTGAATCAAGCAGCTTTTCCCTTAGTTATTTTTTTCTAAACGGAGGGCACATTCTTTGTTCACTGTTTCCCTGTGGACATTCTACAGAAAGTTGCAGAACATCTTCCTGTGACATATTCTCTTCATCTGCATCCTGTGACATCTGTTGCTCTTTCATATGGGTACTGAATCATCATACCTCTCAGATGTACAGATTTTTACAGAATGTCCAGATTTTTGCCTTATATTTTGGTCCGTTTTTCATAAAATTGTGGCTTTCTGCCAAATTAGTGGCAAATCATTAAAGATTGAAGTTAGAAAGTAATGACAGATATTTGAGTTTTAGACTTCATACCCTTCAGAAAATTCATGCTAATGCAAAACCTATTAATCTATCAACTTTCTAAGTTTATAAGAGCAATATTTAAAAATTGGCCCTATTTGTACCACTTTTTAAGGCTTTGTCCAGATTTCTTACTCTAAGAGGTTGAGTGGTATGGTACTGATGTATCTGATTGTGTCAGAGTTGTCACTATTTCCTACTCCTTCCCTTGCTGCACAACTCTAACTGAACTTTTGTACTGGTTTCCTTCTGAAGGCTCCAGAGTGTTTTCATGTGGCAACTGATCAGATGCTTCATGATCCACCTGTTTCTCCTTAATTTGGGGCTCATTATTCCATCATGCTTTGACATTACCACTATTGGATTTTCTAAACTAAATCCTTCACTTTGCAAGTATTCCATAACTTCAGATTCTATTTGTTTAACTTCTACTTTAATAATCTTGTGTTCTACAGCCTCCTTTGCAATTAAATTTTTTGTATTGTGAAATTTTCCATATCTGGATATCTTTGCCTGTATTCCTTTTCAAATATCTGTTTTTTTTTTTGTATTGATTACTTTGGCATTTTCCTTTGCACAAATATTGCACCATATCAGATCTCTCTTTTTTTCCCATGTCCATGTTTATTTTACGGGTCTATATTATAATCGCAAAAGCTGTCTTTTGCGAATACATATTCATCTACACATACACGTCAAAGAACGAGAACAGAGAAGTACAAAAAAGTGAAAATGAAAACACAAACGCATTTCCGGAAGTAACAGTGCCATACAAGAAGGTAAACCTAACTGAACAAACCTTATCTAAAACACTTTTTCAAACTTTTTTTGCAGGGGAGCAAGCCCCCCTGCACCCCCCACCCCCCTACTTAAATATACCAACTCCAAGACAGCACTACAGTGGGGAAAAGGATTCATTTCCTCATCCCCATGATCACCCTGCTGGCCAAGAAAATCCATTCGGCATTCTTAATTTCACTTTTTTTTGTACTTCACTGTTTTCATTGTTCAACGTTTATGTGTCGATGAACATGTATTCATGAAAGACTGCTTTCACGATTCTAATATAGACCCTTATTTTTCATACCTTTCAAAAAATCCCTATGTTTTGTTCTTTCTATTTTTGCACTTCCTCAGTCAGTTCTTTTTCCAACTGGCCCAAAGTTTCTTGGTCTATATAGTGTTTTCTTTTTCATGGATCTGTTGTGTTAGTGAACACAAATTTGCATTTGAAGCTTCTGACAACTTTTCTTTACAAGTATTTTCTTTCCTCTAATTTCTCTCTTAAGGGGGAATTCAATAAAACCTACACAGATTCATTTTCCATGTAGGCATAGTTTCACGGAGTTAACATGGAAGCAGCCGTGCAATCCAGTAAACAGAGTTGTGGAGCGTGCATGGGTGTGTGAACATGGTAGTGTCCATGGCATGCAAATCACCACATAAGCAGGTGAATTGCATGCAAATGAGGGTGCTGGAATGATCCAGCAAGCAGATAGGCAGTCCTGCAAACCCCATGTTGGTGTCTGAAGTGTACACGGAAAATTTCTGTGTACATGAAATTAAAAAGTGAGCAGGGGCAGGTAAAAGCCCAGCTACAAGGTCAGGAATAGCATAGCAGACACAGATAGCTGGAAAACTATGCCCTGTGCATCCAAAAAGTAAAGGAAAATAATTTAAAATAACATTTTTTAATACCCATATGATGTTTGCTCAGCACAGAGCAGTGTGCAAACATGCTGTTATGTAAAAAAAATATTTAAAAGTGTAAAAATGAAAAATAAAAATATGTGACAATAATGCATTATAGGGCCTTGCATGGAGTATGTACAATGGTAGATTTCTGTGGTTGCTAAGGAGGCAGGCCCTAGAATAGTGTAGTTCCTGGTTGTGTGCATGAATCTGCATGCAAATGAGCTGGGGTTACTGAACAGGAGAAATGGGTATCTGTGCCCGCAGATAACATCTGTATAGCCCCAGAACTGTGTTGGTATCCACAGAAGAGGTAGTTGACACCAAAAGGGTATGTGTTTCTATTTCTTTAAGCACATTGGAGCAGAAGCAGTACCAGTTTGAGCTGAGCAGGGGGTGTGTCCAATACTGCTAAGCTTTATTTAGCTTTGGGGTGTGTGTTTTAGCCGGTTTGAGCATGTTTCCATGGTACGCCACTGCTGAGCATGCCCATCCATGGAGGTGTGTCTACTGACTGCTAAGCATTGTTTATACCTGCAGCATGGGTTTGTGCACTGTGCCACAGTGCTTAGCAAGGAAGGCTTTCAAAAAAAGAAAAAAAAAGAAATTGGCTGTGAAAGCCAATCATATAAATTACTGATGATCACTGTTCCACTTAAACTGGGGCATTCCAATCCCTCAATGATGCACCTGGCAGATGAAATGCATCATAGTTAGTGAATCACATGCTGCATCTGCAGTAGAGCACTATAAGGTATGCATACACCCTACAATCTGATCCCCCCCATACGCTGCACCATTGGAGTACAGACTCGGCTGGCATGTGTCATGAGTACAGATCAATGTTGGTGCAGCTTTGTTGCATGATGCCATACTGGTGGTAGTGTTACAGAATGACAGGTGTCTCACAGACCAGTGTATGTTTCTGTTCCAGGGGTCTGAGTGGTTAAACTATGGACACATGGCTGAAAAACAGCATCACAGGATGGCATGGTAACACAGCAGACATATGACATCAGCAAGCTACAGCTGTATATCTGTGTGGTTACCTAGGTGCATATGTGTACAACAGTGTGTCAGGGACAATAGGGGCAGTCAGTGTAATCATGCATGCATACCCTGTGGCAAGGTCTGCTACCCTTGATATGTGTCACCTGGGTGTTCCATACATATAAATCTTGGTGGTGGCAGATAGCATTTATGCCTAAGTAAATGTGGGTAATTTTAGGCCAGCAGCTAGTTACAGGGCAGTAAAATACATCACCATTGTACATAAATAGCCAATATGGCCATATGTGTACTGCTGCAACGGAATATATTTGTACCAGGGAATATATTTGCATGCACACACACACAGTTAGATTATGTGAGATCAGAACCCCTAATTATCTAGTACTGCACACTATAGAACAAAGTACTTATTTCATGTGATGTGAAGCTTACCTGTTATTAAATCATTGGCCAGTGCTGTTAAGGTGGATGACATCAGCTGGCCTTATAAATGAGGACAATGGAGCAACTGGCAGGTAGTCACAGGGCCTTAAAATGTGCAACCATTGCACAAAGAGAAACCATACAGGCATGTCTTCACTACTACAAGGGTCTATATTTACACACACACACACACACACACACACACACACACACACACACACACACACACACACACACACACACACAGATCTGCCTGTTGTGAGAGAAAGTTGCCTGTTGTGAGATTAGAACCCCTACCTATCTAGTAGTACACACTAAAGCACAAAGTGCTTATCACATGCACCATGGACCTTATCTGAAATAAGGTATTCAGCCAGTACTGTTAAGGTGGATGACATCAGCAGGTGTTGTAAGGGAAGCCATAAAATGAATAACCATGAAGAAACCCTAGCTACCTATTACACACTATAGCTCATAGTACTTACTGCACACGCTACAGGTATATCTGTTGTATATGTGGATGAAGCCACAGTACTTGTGGACTACGCAAAGTGGCCTTGTAGTACACAGCATGTGTAGCCTGCAGAGTGACCCTGCTTGATGCTGTTATGCTATCTAGTGTCCTAGCAGTCGAATACCTGTAAATACCCCTGCTATGTCTGTACAGTTGCCAGTATCACTATGTCTGGCCAGTTGCGGATTGGTAGGAGGACGGTTGGCCAGTAACAATATGGCCTGTCCAAGTCCTGCATTGTAATCATTGCACATTATACCACCTGCTCACTGATGTCTGTCTACATGGTGGCATTCCACAGGCACAGGGTTCTGTCGGTGAGTGTATTATGTTGCTATGTGGCCTTGGTCAGTTACCATTAGACATCTGTTGTGTGTGTAGGTGCAGATAACCCCAGTATTCTGTGTGTAAGTGGGGATATTCGTACACACACACACACACACACACACACACACACACACACACACAGTAGATATATATGTATATGTGTGTATATGTATATATATATATATATATATATATATATATATATATATATATATATATATATATCTGTACAGATCCCTGACGGCACTTTCTGCTGAAGCAGAAATCACCGAACATACTTAAACGAATGTGCTGTTCACCAAACCAGCACTTTCGGATAAGTATGCTCGTTGTGCCAGTCACACTATGGTGCAGTTAATGGAGAATTCCCTTTTCCCCACTGTAGTGCAACCTCGGAGTGACAATATAAAAGTAGGGGGGTGTGGTGGGCTTGCCCCACTGCATAAAAGAAGATTTATTGTTTTTTTTTTTCTGAACGGACTTTAACAAAAGCGCTTTTTCGGTGAAAGCACTTTATATATATTCAGGGCTGTCAACCTAACTGTTACTGTGTGTGCATGTTATGTAACTGTGTTATGTAGATATATGTAAACAGTCTATATCAGTCTATACATATAGATAGATATATATATATATATGTGTGTGTATAGGTTTACCTTTAAAAGGTTGAATGCTGAATGGTTGAAAATGAACTGGTTCAATTCATTGTATTGAATGATTAAAATGTTGAACTAAAATTAGTCTAAATTGAAAATGTTGAAATTATCATTTGATAACCGGGAAAATCCAACTGGACACAGGTCCATTTTCAGCGGAGGCCCGGGGAGAAAAGCTCCACATATAAAACATAAACAAAAACAAGAACAGTAGTACATTCTCATACAATCATATTGGAACATATTTAACATTTTTACATAGGTGAAGTATAACAAATAACCTTCTGAATAACATTGTTTAGAAAAATAGGTAATTTAAAAACCTTGTTTGTTAAGAATGAAGTAGTTAATAGAAAAGTGGTGAATTTGCCCATTTCTGCACTGTAGTGTGATATTGGAGTTGGTATTTTTAAGTAGGGGGAGGTGTGGGGGGCACAGCCCCCCCCCCCACAAAATAGTAGCACTGATCTCATTGCTTTTTCAGTTAAACAAGTTTAGATGTTTTGATCATTCAATGTTTTGGGTTTAGATGTTATTTTTCGACCAAATGAACATTAGACATTATGGCATTCAAACATTTTAAAGGTAGTCCATATATATATATATATATATATATATATATATATATATATATATATATATTTGAACAAAGAATCCCTGAGATATATATATATATATATATATATATATATGTATATATATATATGGTTCCCTATCTGTAGCCTGAAACACTTATAACACAATATATATATATATATATCTATATATATATATATATATATATATATATATATATATATATATATATATATACACACACATATATGGGTCCCCTTCGGTAGAGCGAACGTTTACAAGTTCGAAACTCATATGGCCGAGACCTTATGTTTGAACCTGTAAAAGTTCGACCAGACTGAATGGAGATCTCTGTACAATGCAAAATGGAAAGATTTCCCTTTTCCGCAATGTAGTGCAATCTTGGAGTTAGTATATTTAAGTAGGGGGGTGTGGGGACGTTTATTTTTGTTTTTTGTAGGTTTTTTTTTTTTTTTTTTTACTTTTTTATTCAGTGTTCCAACTTCTACAGGTTCGAACATATGGTCTCTGCCATATGTGGTTCGAATTTGTAAAAGTTCGATCTACTGAATTAGACCTATATATATATATGGGTCACCTTTAAAATCTCGAACTCGCGTTTGCCCGAAACGGAATCCGACGGGACAAGAATACCGAAAACGCAGATGACCGAAAAGGTGAGAACCCGACAGACTCGGTAAGTATGCGATCGAGTGAGGGATTTAGTGTTAGGGAGCGGACAGGTAAGTGTACAATAGTGAGGGACTGTGGGTTAGGGGTGGGTTAAGTGAGTTAGGGTTAGGGTGCAGGTAGGGTGTGTGTGCGATGGTGAGGGACTGTGGGTTAGGGGTGGGTTAAGTGAGTTAGGGTTAGGGTGCAGGTAGGGTGTGTGTGTGATAGCGAGGGACTGTGGGTTTAGGGGTGGGTAAGTGAGTTAGGGTTAGGGTGCAGGTAGGGTAAGTGTGCGGTAGTGTCGGACCTTAGGGTTAGGGTTTGGGTTAGGGATAGTGCATATGTTATGTAGTGTACTGTGTTGTTTACGTGTAGTGTGTTGGTGTAATGGTTTTCGGTGTTTTGCGTTGTCGGCGTTTTATGTTGTCGGTCTTTTCGTTTCGGTCATTAGTGTGTCGGGCAAATGCGGTTTCGAGGTTTTAAAGGTGATCCATATATATATATATATATATATATATATATATATATAGGGCCTATATTAGAACAGTGAAGGTTTAGCTTGTAGAACACCTCAATGTCGACAGCTAAACAGTGAAAGCTTATAACCATGAATGACCACTTCCAGAAATTTTTTCATACGGAAAAAATTCACTTGACCTTTATCAGGAATTTGCCCTTTTCCTCAATGTAGACTGATCTCAGAGTTTGTATATTTAGTTAGGGGGTGTGTGGAGGGCACAACCCCCACCCATTGGAGGGCTGAGGGGTGAAGCCCCTGACTTAATTAGAGTTTGAAAGTTTGTTTTAGTGTCTGACTGCCAAGCAATTTTTTTCCCTATGAAAAAATTTGCGGAAGTGGCCGTTAGCGGTTGTAACCTTTTGCTGTTTAGCTGTCGATGTTTACATGTTCAACAAGCTAAACATTTGGGTATATAATACAGACTATATATATATATATATATATATATATATATATATATATATATATATATATATATATATATATAAAATCTCACTATATATATATATATATATATATATATATATATATATATATACATACAGGCTGTACATCAGTTTGTCGATCACAGTTTGTGCGATATTATATTTGTGCAAAACTGCTGTTTCACCCAAATTAAAAAAACGAATGCCACAATGTTGAACCTTACAACAGTGAATGTAATACAACATTTGCTTTTCTCAATTTTGATACTGTGATGTAGATTGCACTGTAGTGGGGATCAGGAAATGTACTCTTTCCCTCACTGTAGTGCGATCTCAGAGTTTGTATATATAAGTAGGAGGGTGTGGGGGCGCAGACCCATATGAGGAGTGCAGGGGGAGTTTCCCCCCAGCAAAAGCGTTTGTTATTGTTGATCGGAAGTGAGCATTTCAGTAAAGTCAAAATGTTCGAGATTTCGACTTTACTGTAATGCTGCCTTCAACATTTTTTGAGTTCAGTGTTCTGATTTCTGAAAATGTGATTCGGACATCTGAACACTTGAATGGAGTTGTTTCGGCTAAATGATGGTAAACCGTATATATATATATATATATATATATATATATATATATATATATATATATATATCTGGAATCCAGACACATGCTCGACTAGCATATGTCCGAATCACAAAACATTGAACACACATACACGAAAGCGCTTAACATCGAAAAGTGCTTCCGTGTATGTGTGTCTGTTTCATAGATCGGACTACAGTGTAGGTAAGGGAAAATTCCCTTTTCGTCCCTTTAGTGCGATCTCGGAGTGAGGATATTAAAGTAGGGGGGATGTGGGGGGTGCAGGGGGCAAAGCCCCCTTGCAGAAATGTAGATTTTTTTTTTAACTTGTACCTTCGTTGAAGGTTGTGCGTCAGGGCCGGCAACTCGGCACGTAAAAATCTACTGCCAATCATTAGCAGACCAGAGTTCCGCTGTGGCGACCCCTAACTGGGGAAAGCTGAAAGACACAAAAACAACAACAACAACATACATGGAAGCACTTTTTGATGTTAAATGCTTCTTTTGTGTATGTGTTTTCAATGTTTTGTGATTCGGACAAATGCTAGTCGAGCATGTGTCCTAGACCTATATATATATATATATATATATATATATATATATATATATATATATATATATATATATATATATATATGCCACATACTGATAGATAGGGTAATCATGTGTAAGTGGGATAGGGAGAGACAGATTCATATACATAGGTCTCTGTATGCACAGATATATTTCAACATAGCAGTTCTTGGGGCAGATGAGGCATCAGATATGGGCTCAAGATAGTTCAGTGTAGGAGCATACCCATTGTGACTGTCAGTACTTACAAGGTGATTCCAGACCAGTCCTACCTGAAATATAGTCCGGGACTTTGTGTGCTGCAGCCATTTGGCTGCTGCACCTGATTCAACAGTCCAGCACATCCCTGATATTTTGTCCAAGGCATTCCCCAGATGTTTGCTAACTGTTATATATGACACTTACTTATCAACTGTACAGATTGTAACAGAATGTACAGAGTTTTGCCTCATATGTTTGGTATGTTTTACATAGAATTGTGATTTTCTGGTACAATAGTGGCAAAGCATTATAGATTAACATTCGGAAATGACAGACATTTGAGTTGCTGTCTCCATACACATCAGGAAATTCATGATAACGCACAACCTGTTATTCTCTGAAATTCCACATTTGTTTGGCCAATAGTTATTCCTTCTCCTTATATTTGGATCTTTGTCCTACTATTGTTCATGGCTTTGTCCAGATTTCTTGCTGTAAGTGGTTGAGAGGTATGATGTGACTGGGGTACATGATGTAATGCCACACACAGGGTGACAGTCCTCATACCTCTCACCATACATGGTTTTGCAGAATGTCCAGCATCCTGCTCCATATGTCTGCTCTGTTCTCATACAGTTGCTGCTAATCTGACCTGTTGCAAACTGATGTTATACTAGCCACTTTCTAGGTTACTCAGAGCATGTATAATGTCTGTAGGTTTGGCTTTCTGTCCCCCCATTTTCTCTGGCTTTGCCCAGCTTTCTTGCAGTAACAGATTGCAGCATTTTGATAGTGTGTGGGACTCCTACCATATGAGTAACTCACATGCAAAAGTTATAGGTGTGGCCAGCTTCAAACCATCAACACCATCAACCATGCTAATGTCCTTAGCCCAAGCCACACCAGCTGCCATAAAATGAGGTTTAATTCCTCACACTATTGACAGCATACAGACGCACATGGTGACCCCTGCATTTTGTGGGAAATAGAACAAGTGACCAAGTTCTTTGTGACAGCCCTGGAATTGTGTGGTCTGCTGCTATATCCTTGCAAATATACTGTTACTGTAGTGGTAGGAGAACACTGTCAGTGGTAGGGGACTCTGGCATTGACAGTTGTGCTGCTGTAGTATAACTGCACTGTTTGGCATTTCCCTTGCATAATGCAGTGGGGTTCCTAGCCATGTCACCTAATGCATATTATGGGGCACTCAGTACTGGACAGAGTACCTGTTGTCCCAAGTAGCTGTTAGTTCTATGTAAGTAGCCCAGTAGCCCACTGTATTCCCTTCAACACATGCAGCAGGTCTATACATATGCTACCATAGTGTAGTACCCATAAATTTGTTGCTTAGGAGAGTTTCTTACCTTGGGAATGTAGCAGTTGAGAGACCTGTGTTTCAGGGCTGACTCTGTCTGACGCTCACTGTACACAGCCAGTACATGGTTAGGTACAGGTTGTGTGGTCTAGCTGGGAGAGAACACCTTCTTATTAAGTTGTTACAGTTACATGTAAATGTAATATAACCTACATGGGGATAACTATTTTTTATACTGATACAGCTTGATGTCTGTTTGTTATTACCTACACAGTGAACACCTTGTTATTAAATTGTTACAGTTATATGTAAATGTGCTATAACCTACATGGGGATATCTAATTTTACACTGATACAGCTAGCTGTGCATGTATTATAACCTACACAGAGAACACCTTGTTATTACATTGGTACAGTTATATGTAAATGTGCTATAACCTTCATGGGATAACTAATTTTTACACTGATACAGTTAGCTGTCAGTGTGGTACAACCTACACAGAGAACACCCTGTTATTAAATTGTTACAGTTATATGTAAATGTGCTATAACCTACATGGGATAACTAATTTTTACACTGATACAGCTAGCTGTGCATGTGTTACAACCTACACAGAGAACACCTTGTTATTAAATTGTTACAGTTATACGTAAGTGTGGCATAACCTACATGGGATAACTAATTTTACTCTGATACAGCTAGCTGTGTGTATGTGTGTTACAGCCTACACAGAGAACACCTTGTTATTAAAGTGTTTCAGTTATATGGAAATGTCGTATAACCTACATGGGGTAACTAATTTTACTCTGATACAGCTAGCTGTGTGTATGTGTGTTACAGCCTACACAGAGAACACCTTGTTATTAAAGTGTTTCAGTTATATGGAAATGTCGTATAACCTACATGGGAATAACTAATTTTTACACTGATACACCTAGCTGTGCATGTGTTACAACCTACACAGAGAACACCTTGTTATTAAATTGTTACAGTTATATGTAAATGTGGTATAACCTATACGGGGATAACTAATTTTTACACGGATACAGCTAGCTGTGCATGTGTTAAAACCTACACAGAGAACACCGTGTTATTAAGTTGTTACAGTTATATGTAAATGTGGTATAACCTACACGGGGATAACTAATTTTTACACGGATATAGCTAGCTGTGCATGTGTTACAACCTACACAGAGAACACCTTGTTATTAAATTGTTACAGTTATATGTAAATGTGGTATAACCTACACGGGGATAACTAATTTTTACACGGATACAGCTAGCTGTGCATGTGTTATAACCTACACAGAGAACACCGTATTATTAAATTGTTACAGTTATATGTAAATGTGGTATAACCTACACGGGGATAACTAATTTTACACTGATACAGCTGGCTGTGCATGTGTTACAACCTACACAGAGAACACCCAGTTATTAAATTGTTACAGTTATATGTAAATGTGCTATAACCTACATGAGATAACTATTTTTTTACGCTGATACAGCTAGCTGTGAATGTGTTACAACCTTCACAGGGAATACATTGTTTTTAAATTGTTACAGTTATATGTAAATGTGCTATAACCTACATGGGGATAACTAATTTTACACTGATACACCTAGCTGTGCATGTTTTATAACCTACACAGAGGACACCTTGTTATTACATTGGTACAGTAATATGTAAATGTGCTATAACCTTCATGGGATAACTAATTTTTACACTGATACAGCTGGCTGTGTGTGTGTTATAACCTACACAGAGGACACTTCATTTGTATACTGATAGTTACCTGTTCATGTTCTACATCCTTTCTTCATGCAGTTGCCTGTACATGGGCTGTGCAGATGTCATTGATTATGATTAAGTTTTCTTATTTTCATACAATTTGCATTAATTCTTTTCCACACAATAACAACCTTGCGTTTTACCTTTGGAAAACAGTGAAGCACAGAATTGCCAGATCCCAGGCACAGATTCTTTGGAACTAAGTGTTTCTGATGGTCATCCAATGCAGGGTGATATCAGATGCCACGTCAGTTTTATTTGTCACCTTGAGATTGTGTGCCCATCTATGCAGCTTTCCCTACCATGGTTTTACCTTTGTCACATGATGTTTACTATTTTTCCTTCTACATATAATACTATCAACAAAGCCTCTCTAAAAGACATAGTGTGTTTTTAACATTGTTTTTGTTTACTTTGGTATTGCCTTAACATTGTTAAAGTAAAATATTGGTAGAATTGGTATTTCAATCTTTCGCAATCATTTTTACCCTTAACAGACAAGCTGGTTCCTAATGAGGTGTCATACCCCTCTGAACTTAAGTCAGAAGCCAGAAACTGATCTTAAGGAGTAAGTATACCCCCACCCCAGACAGACACATGCTAAATCACTCCTACACCAGAGAAATGAGGTACTTACCAGGGTTGACAACAGACAGCATTTCTTTCCAAACACTGTACTGTAGGGGACCTTTGTATACCCCAGGACTCAGGTTCTTTGAAACCACTCCAACATAAATACGATGTCTGACTTCTTTTTCATATTCTTTCATAGTCCTGTTAATAAATATCAGAAACCATGTGAGTTATTGCCCTTACAAATTATTGGAAATCTTAAACAGAAAGAAATAATTGTAATAACATACCTTTCTATTTCATCCTTGATCCCCTGTAGAAAATAGAACAGCAAAATTGTAATGTTGTTGTGCACATTTTTTTTGGGGGGGGTGATTTTATTCTACTGGCATAATTGTGAAATTATTCATAAACAAACCATTTGTTTTCATTGCCATGCTAATACTGAATGAACAGCCTTGTCTTGAGAGAAACCATGCAACATGCATTGAAACCAGAAAGAACATTCGTGGATAGCCATGGTTATACATATATATCCTGAAGTGAAACTCGCCATACATACATACATACATGCATATATATATATATATATATATATATATATATATATATATATATATAAAACAATTCCCATGCAGTTTCCTAAGTGCACGTTTGCATTTTGTTGGTGGAATATCAAAAGGTCAGCATTGTCCATATCTGTTTGTTTTGATAGCTGGATGTCTGCATCCCCTCATAACCTGTCTGTTCTTGATACTCAGTCACATGGTCAGCTACGTGTCACAATATGTCAAAGTCAGGGATAAGGAAGCACATTAATAAATTAAAAGTATAATAATAATTCAGTAACTATATACCAAGAACCGGCTTTCGACCCTCTCTGATATTTATCTCCTCCTTTGAATGGAATTATTATTTCCTCACACCAATGATATCCACCATCTTACTAAACTCATTTAACTTCAATTCACTGGTTTGAAAGTATGTCATACTTTACTAAAATCTATTATTTTTTTCTCTTTATTTTGCTTTTGTAGTTTTGCTTGTATAATTAACTGTACAATATTCTGTTTGTTATATTTGTTTTAACTGTAGAGCTTTTCTCCCCGGGCCTCCACTGAATGGGCTGCTAACCCAGTGGACTTTCATGGTCAACAAATGACAATCAATAAATAAATAAATAAATAAATGAATAAATATAAAGGCAAGAAATTTGTCATTATGAAGAGAACATAAATTTTTAGACTTTATCACTGTGAGCTTCCTTCAAAGCAAAATAAACTCTTTAAGCCTCCCGCAGATACAATTCATTTTTAGTCAGATATACATATTTGCTGTCTCTTATCCATCTGCATCTAATATAGTCCTAGAAAATAATTTTGAACTATTTTAAACATACGAGATTTTCAGGGCTCCATATTGAAATATCATTACTTGAAATACTGAGTGCCGACAAGCTGAAAAAAAAAAGGCAGAAACTACAGGAGAATATAAAATCTTACAAAATGCTTTTCTCCTTTAAACTTCTTTTTCTTTTTTGCAGAGGCAAGCCCTCCCTACACCCCCCCAATGTGGGGTGTAACCCTTCCACCTCCAAACTTATATATATTTATATATAAAACTCAAAAACGTAATGGCAAAATGAAGCACAACGAGCATATAAAAGTCAACCACAATATGATGTGTTCAGGCAAGCGCTTTCAGCTCACTGATGTGGCATCTTCTGTGTTACTCATATTCCTATTCCTCACTCTGTACAGGTGCTCTCTAATCTGTTCCCTAAGTGAACGGTCCCTTTTCCCTATATAAAATCTTTGACAGCAAAGGCAGTGGGCTAAATAAACTATGCGCTTGGTACCACAATCAGCCCTAACATTAAACTTATAAACCTTGCCTGTATCTGGATGCATAAATTCATGAGAGTCTATGTCAATATGCTCACAGAACCTACATTTCCCACATGGGTGAGTACCTACATTTCCTATCCCATTATTCTTATGTTTATCTGGGTAGCATAACATTCTCTTCATAGACTGACAGTTCTTATAACAATAACTAGGAGTCAATCCTACCACCTTTACTATTCTCTCATCTGTTAATAAAATGGGCCAATTCTTCTCAGTCACCTGCTTAATACTATTTATATTACTACTATTTATTTTATATAATATATAATACTATTTATATTACTACATTGTATATTTTACTCCACCATCTTTATTTTCTCTTCTCCTAGTGGCTAGGTCTCCACTCGCCACTTCCATTTCATGACTCATAAAATATGGCTTTGCCCTCCCATCTCTTAATCCATCAACTTGTCTTAATACGTCCATTGTTTCATTTTCTTTATAACCTCTTCTATCAAAATTATCTTTGAACACTTCAATTCCCCTCTTATAATATTCCTCCATATGGTGTAACTAGGACATCCTCATCCCTTGCCCTTTGACCATATTTCTGAACAACTGTCTAGGGTGCATACTCCTTCTAAGGAGAAGGCCATTTCGCTGACATTCCTTTCTATACAAACTTGTACTGATAGTTGGACCCGACTGCTTAGTAACCAAAACATCTAAGAACTCTACTGACATCTTAGAGAACTTCATAGTGAACCTAAGGAAATCTGATGTTCATAGGTTCATAGGTTCATACTAGGCTATCTGCCCTAGAGCATTTATAAGCCTAGCCAGAGTGTGTTTGGCTTTGGCCACCCATTTTAAATTAATTTTGCTATGCCCTTTTTGAGGTTAGTATACTGTGCCTCTGTCTAACAGTGACACAGAAGTGATACCCAGGGTAAACCTATGATCTCCCATCCACTCATCAAGATTCCTCTTGAAGACAGTCAATGAGGGACTCTGCCTAACCTGGACTGGGATTTTATTCCAGAGTGAAGGGAGCCTCTGGGTTATGAATCTGTCCCTCCAGCATGTCCTATTTATTTCAGTGCTGAGGTTCAAGTCTCTCGAGCGCGTAGCTTGATGGGATTTGGATTTGCTAAGGTGCAGCATGTCCATTAATTCCGGGTTGGACATGGCTTTATACGTCAGGCACAGATCACCTCTGAGAAGGTGGTATGCCACTGAGTAGAGCTGGAGTTTCTTTAACCGGGCAGCATATGGCATCTGTTTGAGCCCTTTGATCCTCTTGGTGAGGTACTTTTGGGGTCTTTCCAGTTGCTGTAGGTGTTTGGTAAGGTACATCCCAAAAGGGGCATTGTACTCAATTATGGGCCTGTTGAGGGATGAGTAAAGAGGCACAATGACCTCCCCTGATCTAGATGTGAATCCCTTCATGATTAGGTGGGCTATATAAAATGTTTTTCTAAACACTTTGGCCACGTGGTTATCAAATGAGAGACTGCTATCAACTTGGGTCCCCAGGTCCCAAATTACTTCTTCCGTACTTAATGGATTACCACCTATGTGGTAATTTGTGGGAACTTTGTTTTTGCCAAAGGGGATGACTATACACATTTTGGTGTTTAGCTTGAGGCCATGGCTCTGGCACCAGTTGTCTGTTTCTATGAGGCCCTTTTGGAGGATGCTTGTGTCGGCTGGAGAGTCGATTATGGTGCCCAGTTTGCAGTCATCTGCGAACGTGGTCAGCCACAGTCCTTCCATGTTGGCCTGTGCCTCCGAGAAATATATACTGAACAAGAGAGGTCCCAGGACTGAGCCTTGTGGGATGCCAGTTGTAACTGGTTTGGAGTCTGACATGGCTCCAGCAATTCTAACCATGTGGGTTCTGTCCATGAGCCAGGTTGCAACCCATCTAGTGACATAGGGGTTTATATTTAAGCTGGTGAGCTTATCTATAATGCCCGAGTGGGGTATTGTATCGAAGGCTTTTGCGAGGTCCAGGTAGGCTGTGTGGACCACCTTCCCCTCATCAATGGCCTTGGTGACTGTTTCAAAGAAATCAACCAGGTTTAAGAGGCAGGATCTGCCCTTAACAAAGCTGAACTGGGTAGGATCCAGTGTCTGTAGGTCCCCAATATCTTTATTTATGAGGTCCATGATGATCCTTTCCATAGCTTTGCAGACCAAGCTAGTCAGACTTATGGGGTGATAGTTTCCAGGATCTGTTGAGGCACCACCTTTGTGGAGAGGGACCACTGTTGCTGTATGCCATTCTTTGGGTACATATCCTGTAGTAAGGCTGAGACTGAACAGTAGTTTTATGTTTGGGTTTAGCTCTTCTTGGAGTTAATGTAGGACGCAGCCCGGCACACCGTCTGGTCCCATTGATGCTGTGTTTTTTGCTTTGGAGAGGGTGGCTCTTACCTGAGCATCTGAGATGTCAGGGGGGGCAGCACACTGCTGGGATAGATATTTTTTTGGTGGGGAGGGGGGGGTTTGTGCTGAACCTGTCAGCTAGGATGTTGGCAATGTCTGTGGGTTCGGTGTATTTTTTGTCATTTTGGACTAATTCTGAGCATATCTGTGAATTCCCACCGAGGTACCTGACATAACTAAAGAAAGCCTTGTGATTATACTTAGTGTCCTGTGCAATTTTTCTCTCTAAGCTGGCCTTAGACGATTTGGTGAGTGCCCATAGTTTTTTGCTAATACTGATCAGAGATGCCTTCCCTTTTTGGGATTTTGCTCTATCATGTAGTAGCTTTCTCCTTCTATTGTATAGTTTGTTTATGGCTGGGGTTCACCAGACAGGACGTCTGCCTTTGGAGGATTGGGTCTTGTTTTTATTTGGGATTGCATGATACATGCATTCCTGAAGGTGTTCTTAGAATGCGTTTATAAAGGATTCTGTGGTCTGGGCCGTATTTTCCATAGGCCCTGGGGCTTTGAAGGATTCCACCTCAGTTTTGATGAGTGTGAAATTTGCTTTAGAGAAGTTTTTCACTGTGGTTTTCTGGGCAGGGGATGGGGTCGGGATGTGAATATCCAGTGAGATTAGTTTATGGTCTGATCTTACCAGTGAGGGATATACTTCTGGTCTGAAGCATAGAGTCCCCATGTTGGTGATGATCAGGTCCAGTATGTTTTCCCCTCTTGTGGGAGTGGTAACAAGTTGTTCCATAACATTTGAGTTTATAAATTCTAGGAACCTTTGGGCTAGGGTGTTGGAGATAGAGTAATGCTCCCAGTCTATGTTTGGGTAGTTGAAGTCGCCCAATATAATGGTGTTTGGAGAGACCTTCATATTTTTCAATGTTCTCAGGAAGACCGAGTGGGGTTCCTGGGTTTGGGAGGGTGGTCTGTAGCAGGCTATAAACTGGAAGGCAGTTTTACCCACTGTTAGTTGCACATGGATAGTCTCTGATGCTTCGTGCTGTGCCACCAACCTGGAGGTGTGGGTATCTTTGACGAATATTGATACTCCCCCTCCTTTTGTGGTTCGGTCCAAGTTTTGGGGCTGAAACGTATGGCATGAGGTATAACCTGGTAGTGCTGGGGTACTCTTGGGAGCCTTGAACCAGGTTTCTCTTAATGTACAGATATAGATGTTCTCCATGCTAAGGAGAGTTTCGAGTGCATGCATCTTGAGATTTAGACTTCTGGCGTTGAGTAGCATTACTCTTAGTTTCTTATCCCTTGTGATTCCTATGGAGGTGGGTTTGTCTTTTGAGCCTTGCCTAAGAAAGGCACTATGGGGGTGGCAAGAGCCTTTGCCAATATCTGAAAGCCCAGGGGTGACAGGTGCAAGCCGTCCCTAGCGAAGCATCGTGGCTTGTCGAACATGTCATCCCAGGCTGACAGGCATTGGATCCCCTTTGACTGACACCAATACTTAAGTCAGTTGTTGAAATTGATCATCTTGTCTTAATATTGTGGCATCATTCTTGGTGAGGGTAAGATGCTACTCAAGGTCAGGGTCATACTGGCCTGGGCTACATGCTCAGAGAGCTCCTCTATGTCTCTTTTCATGTAGTCCAGGGAGGTACGTCTCAGGTCATTCACACCAGCATGGACAATGACTGAGTCATATTTGTACTTGCCTTGGAGTGACCTGAGTGCTTGTGTTATGTGGCAGATCCTAGTGCCCGACAGGCAGCTCACCGTGACCTTCTCCTTGTTCAGCCTAGTGAGCGGGACATCAGTGTGCCTGACGATAGAGTCACCTATTACAAGTGTATCAGGTGTGTTGTTTAGCCTTAAGAGCTGTGACTGTTCAGCACACTGGTTTTGTGAGCTATGTGTTGCATGTGTTTTATTTTGGGGTAGCGGTTGCTTGGGTGTCTGCTTTGGAGGTCTCTGCTGCTTAGGTAGATTTTTATTTAGAGCCTCCGAGTATGTTTTTGTGTGTCTATGTGTTTGGTTTGCTGTTGTGGTAGGTCTGTGTAAGACTGGAATTGTAGTGAGTGTGGCTTCCTTCTCCTCCTGACTGGTTATGCCAGAGTTGAGAGAGCTTAGCCTCCAGTTTGGCTATATGGTTGCATCTCTCACATGTGTTGGAATTTGTTGGGAGGAGGAGAGGGTTGTCTGCGTACATGAGGCAGTTGTAACATTGCCTCAAGATTCCCAGATTCACCAGCTGGACCAGAGAGGAGATTGACAACTGACCTTTGGACATGTTAGAATAGTATTGGGAATTCCTTTACAACTGAAAAAAAGGGCCAATGGGGAACAAGGTACTCGAGGGGAGTTTGTGAGGGTGTAGTGCTTTTAATTTTTTTGTGCTGACTTATATAATTGCTTTAGGGAGCAAGTGCCAGGGTTTAGAGTAGGAATAGGGTGTTTATTATGAGAACTAGATCAGTTCTAAGGGAAAAAGTGAAGAGCAGACTTTGTGGAGCCGAGAATGGTTTAAACCCAATTAAGCGGTGCTGCCCAATGCTGCGCTATGCGCAAAATCAGGCAAAGCTGTGCTAAAGCGGGTTTTATACAGGGGGACTTGAAAGAGCAGGAAATTGGCCCTAAATGGCCAATAGACTACCAGATTATTGTGCTGGGAACACTCCTCCAGGGATAGATAGGATGCTCTAAGCTCCTCACTGCCACTGGTGAACAAAGAAGCCTCCCTTTATCCAAGAAAGGAAATGGGCAACACAGGAACTTTCCAAAAGTCCAGAATACAGCAAAGCCAGTATTTGGACTACTCTAGTTCAGGAAAGATGGGAAACAAGGATAATTTATTTTCTATTTTTTTGCAACAAACAGAAGGAAAATGCAATAAATATGTAACACAGGCTAGTGCACTTGAGTGTGTAGCCTCAACAGGTAAATGCAACAAACAGGACAAATTTAAAAAGTGCAGGTGCAAAAACAACTGTAAACAGTTTAAAACAGTTCAAGAAGCAGAAAAACTTGCAGTTTAGCTAGATTGGACAGTCGCCCAGGTAGTAGCAGGAAAAAAAAACACTTTTATCAGGTTAGCAGTAGCTCTTTTAGCCTCTCTGCTGCAAGCACCACTCTCCAGGACCACGAGGAGCTTGGCTGAGTAGTAACAAGTGCAAAATCTGTGCCAAAGTGGGTTTGGCCAATAGACTACCAGATTCTTGTGCTGTGAACACTCCTACAGGGATAGATAGGCTGCTCTAAGCTCCCCACTGCCACTGGTGAACAAAGAAGCCTCCCTTTATCCAAGAAAGGAAATGGGCAACACAGGAACTTTCCAAAAGTCCAGAATAGAGCAAAGCCTGTATTTGGACTACTCTAGGTCAGGAAAGATGGGAAACAAGGATATTTTTTTTTGTTTTTTTTCTTTTTTTGCAACACACAGCAGGAAAATGCAATAAATATGTAACACAGGCTAGTGCACTTGAGTGTGTAGCCTCAACAGGTAAATGCAACAAACAGGACAGAATTTAAAAGTGCAGGTGCAGAAACAACTTTAAACAGTTTAAAACAGTTTAAGAAGCAGAAATACTTGCAGTTTAGCTAGATTGGACAGTCGCCCAGGTAGTAGCAAGAAAAAAAAAACACTTTTATCAGGTTAGCAGTCACTCCTTTATTTTCTCTGCTGCTAGCACCACTCTGCAGGACCACAAGGAGCTTGGCTGAGTAGTAACAAGCGCAAAAAATGCGCCAAAGTGGGTTTGGCCAATAGACTACCAGATTCTTGTGCTGGGAACACTCCTCCATGGATAGATAGGGTGCTCTAAGCTCCCCACTGCCACTGGTGAACAAAGAAGCCTCCCTTTATCCAAGAAAGGAAATGGGCAACACAGGAACTTTCCAAAAGTCCAGAATAGAGTAAAGCCTGTATTTGGACTACTCTAGGTCAGGAAAGACAGGAAACAAGGATCATTTTTTTTCTCTTTACTTGCAACAAACAGCAGGAAAATGCAATAAATATGAAACACAGGCTAGCACACTTGAGTGTGTAGCCTCAACAGGTAAACGCAACAAACAGGACAAACTTTAAAAGTGCAGGTGCAAAAACAACTTTAAACAGTTTAAAACAGTTCAAGAAGCAGAAATACTTGCAGTTTAGCTAGATTGGACAGTCACCCAGGTAGTAGCAGGAAAAAAAACACTTTTATCAGGTTAGCAGTCACTCTTTTAGCCTCTCTGCTGCTAGCACCACTCTGCAGGACCACGAGGAGCTTGGCTGAGTAGTAACAAGCGCAAAAACTGCGCCAAAGTGGGTTTGGCCAATAGACTACCAGATTCCTGTGCTGGGAACACTCCTCCTGGGATAGATAGGCTGCTCTAAGCTCCCCACTGCCACTGGTGAACAAAGAAGCCTCCCTTTATTCAAGAAAGGAAATGGGCAACACAGAAACTTTCCAAAAGTCCAGAATAGAGCAAAGCCTGTATTTGGACTACTCTAGGTCAGGAAAGATGGGAAACAAGGATCATTTTTTTTGTTTTTTTCTTTTTTTGCAACACACAGCAGGAAAATGCAATAAATATGTAACATAGGCTAGTGCACTTGAGTGTGTAGCCTCAACAGGTAAATGCAACAAACAGGACAAACTTTAAAAGTGCAGGTGCAAAAACAACTTTAAACAGTTTAAAACAGTTCAAGAAGCAGAAATACTTGCAGTTTAGCTAGATTGGACAGTCGCCCAGGTAGTAGCAGGAAAAAAAACACTTTTATCAGGTTAGCAGTCGCACTTTTATCCTCTCTGCTGCTAGCACCACTCTGCAGGACCACAAGGAGCTTGGCTGAGTAGTAATAAGTGCAAAAAACGTGCCAAAGTGGGTTTTATACAGGGGGACTTGAAAGAGCTAGAAATTGGCCCAAAACGGCCAATAGACTATCAGATTCTTGTGCTGGGAACAATCCTCCAGGGATAGATAGGGTGCTCTAAGCTCCCCACTGCAATGGTGCACAAAGAAGCCTCCCTTTATCCAAGAAAAGAAATGGGCAACAAAGGAACTTTCCAAAAGTCCAGAATACAGCAAAGCCAGTATTTGGACTACTCTAGGTCAGGAAAGACAGGAAACAAGGATAAATTTTTCTCTTTATTTGCAACAAGCAGCAGGAAAATGCAATAAATATGTAACACAGGCTAGCACACTTGAGTGTGTAGCCTCAACAGGTAAATGCAACAAACAGGACAAACTTTAAAAGTGCAGGTGCAAAAACAACTTTAAACAGTTTAAAACAGTTCAAGAAGCAGAAATACTTGCAGTTTAGCTAGATTGGACAGTCGCCCAGGTAGTAGCAGGAAAAAAAGCACTTTTATCAGGTTAGCCATCACTCTTTTAGCCTCTCTGCTGCTAGCACCACTCTGCAGGACCACGAGGAGCTTGGCTGAGTAGTAACAAGCACAAAAACTGTGCCAAGGTAGTATGTAAAAACTCCACAAATGCTTGTAGTTGTTCTATTGTGCCCTCCCACATCAGAAACACATCGTCCACAAAGTGACGATAAAACATGACATGTTGAATATACATCTCATTGGGGAATACCACTTCAATCTCCCAATGTGCTACCACAGAATTAGCATGGCTATTAGCACAACTCATTCCCATGGCTACCCCGTGTTTCTGAAGGTAGTATTGGCCATCAAACACAAAGACATTGTTGTCTAATATAACATCCATAAAACTGCATAACAATTCAATTAATTTACTGTCATATTCACTTTGGTTCCTTAAATATCTTCTCATACTCTACACCCTGTGCATTCGGTAAGACCATAAACAGGGAGACTACATCTTATGTTACTAGTAATGTAGAGTCACTCACCCTGCCTGAGCATGTATATGTATACAGATCTTGAAGAAAATGCTTGGTGTCCTTAAGTATTATGTTTGATTTATTCAAATTCAGCTTCACATGTTTTTCTATAAAAGTAGAAAAAGGTTTGGTCACCCACCCTCTTCCTGCTACAATAGGTCTAAAGGGTGGAGTGACCAAACTCTTATAGATCTTCAGTGAGCCCTGAAACATAGGCACCACCAGGTTCTCAACCATAAGAAATTGCATTAATTCTACTATAAGAGACTAACTCATTAGGTAGTCATTTAATAATATATGCATTTTCCTAAGCATTCTATCTATACATCCTTGGTTAATCATCTCATATACCTCACCATCATGAAGCATACCCTTAATGGATCCATAGTAAAAATCCCTATCCATCACCACTGTCATGCCACCTTTATCGACTGGTCGAATAACTATGGAGTCACCTCTTCATATAGACTCTAAGGCTTCTTGTTCAGAGTGAGTTAAATTATAGAAACATTTGCCATGATTACCCACTTGAAGTAAATGGTGTAACTCACCCTCACATATTCTAGCATATGCTTCAAGTATAGAGTGATTCACGGGTATACAGCTGCTTAACCTCTTACTGCGGTGGTGGTGCTGCGTTAGCATTGTCACCTCACAGTAAGACGTTGTCCTGTTCGATTCTCAGCTAGAGTGTCTTCTGTGTGGAGACATGCGTGAATGGGCGTACCTTCATTGAAGGTTGTGCGTCAGGGCCAGCAACTCAGCACGTAAAAATCTACTGCCAATCATTAACAGACCGGAGTTCTGCTGTGGTGACCCCTAACTGGGAAAAAACAAAAGACTCAGCATAGTTGCTTAACCTCTTAAAACCATGACTTGTCGACATCTCACTACTAGGGTGTGTTAATCTAACCATCACATTTCTAATAAATACTTTTAAATCAATCAATGTTTGTGAAGCAGTCCTTTGTTAAGGATGAATACCTCAATCTCATTCAATGTTCTATTTGTTAAGTTTAAAACTAGTAAATCTTGAAGTTCCACATGTTCTTGATGGTCGAATAATTCATCTGATCCACTGGTTGCTTCCTTTTTCTCCGGCCACCACTACTTGACCGATACGGTTCTTGACCCTG
Organism: Protopterus annectens; assembly: GCF_019279795.1. Taxonomy (NCBI): domain Eukaryota; kingdom Metazoa; phylum Chordata; order Ceratodontiformes; family Protopteridae; genus Protopterus; species Protopterus annectens. The sequence continues at coordinate 1,895,123,468 of NC_056732.1, read as the reverse complement.
TTCCATCCGAATGGAAAAAGGTGGTTTGGGAAACTCCTATGGTTGTACCATTAAGTTCTGTTTCTTCCTTCCAACCATCAGTTCCCCTTGTGTTGCATTCACCAATTCCATCACTACTGGCAATGCAATTTGACTCCCAGCTACATCATTCCATTGTGACCGACAGGTTTCATTAGTTCTCCTCACTTCATCAGTCTCTCTAGTTCTCTCCATAGGTGAATTATTCACCAGGGTAATAGCTTTAGCTGCAGACTCATTGTCTTGCTCAGTCCTAGTTTCAGTTCTACGCCACAAAAACACATGGCCTCCTCTAAAATCTGTAATATCTCTATCCAGCCTCTTCTTTGTCATGCCTATGAGGTGTTTTTCATACACGGATATATTATCGGCTATACCATCTACTGCTTTATCCACTACTACCCCTTCCTAACAACATTCCCCACCAAAATCACATAAAATATTCTCATAAATATTCAAAGCATTGTAAATAAAAGAACAGAACTGCTCTCTTGGATTTCAAATACATCTCCTCACATCTTAACTCTATCAGAAACCTAGCTTAAACCACACATCCTCAACTCAGAAATCTTACCTCCAGGCTACAATATCATTCACCCAGATAGAACCAATAAGTGAGGAGGGGGTGACTATCTCTACTCTGAACTACTAACCCTGTCCACTCTCTCCATCTCTGTTCCATCTTGCTCACCTGCAGAAATCTTTATCATTAACTGTCACCTAAACTCACATAAAAAATTTGCTATAGTCTCTATATACAACCCCTCTGGCAATAATATTCCAATTCTAGACAACTTTCTCTCCTGGCTCACACAACATGTCACCTATGAAACCATCATACTTGGAGATATTAACATAGACTGGTCTAACCTGTCATCCTCATTCCCTACTCATAGTCCCATCCTCCATGGATTTTACCAACGCATTTCTACCCCTACTAGAACTAACAAAACCATCCCTTCTGGACCTATCCTTGACTGGATTCTTATGTCAGCTCCCAACCATTACCATAACCTTGGCATACTTCCAAACTCTTTAAGTGATTACTCCCCAACCTTTATTCATAGATTTACCCAACATTTTCCCAATGACCTTACTTACCGAATATGCCGGAATCTCACACACTTTGACCCAGACACTTTTAACACTAAACTCTTTGGAATCATTTGGTCCTTCCTATGCCACCTCCCTCTCAATGAGGCTGTAAAGTCCTTCAGTAAGATTTTCCTTGACACACTTGATTCTATTGCCCCTTCTAGAAAAATCAGAATTCAATCCAACCATGACCCCTGACTTACAAAACAAACCCGACTGATCATGCACAAAAGAGCTAGCACCTGGATATGCTGTGTTAAAAATAAATCCACTCCCTTATTTCAGACATACAAAGAGCTCAGAAACCTGCCCACAAAACTAGTCATCAATGATAAGAGAGCTTATTTTTCCTCTAACCAACACAGCCCTCACAAAAATCAAAATAAAATCTGGACCTCCATCAGCAACCCACTTCACCAAGGTAAACCCACTACTCCTAACCCCTTTCTGCACAACACTGCCACTGAAACTGCCACTCTACTCAACAACTATTTCATTGAAACTATACAAAAGCTCACACAAAATAGTGCATCTCACCCAACCCCTCTATCATCTCTTAACAAAACTCTTCTCAATACATTTTCTTTCAAACCAGTCAAAATTACCACTATTAAATCTCTTCTAAATAAACTTAAGCATTGATCCCCCTCTGCTGACCAACTACCTTCCCACTTCCTAAAAATAGCTGCACAGTCCATTGCCTACTCTGTCACTATAGTTATTAATCATTCCATCTCTGAGGTCCTTGTCCCAGATATCTGGCAATCTCCCTCTTCACAAGAGTGGCAACTCTACTGATCCCTCTAACTTTAGACCCATTGCTATCCTGTCCCCCCTTCCTAAAATTGTAGAAAAGTGCATCCATGCTCAGTTAATCAAACACCTTCTTGACAACAATCTGTTTACTCCTACCAACATTGCTTTAGACCCCCCCCCCGCACATCTACTGCATTACTCTCCTTTACTCAAACAATAACTGAAGCCTGTGACAATAACTTGATCGTCTTCTGTTTATTCCTTAATCTTTCAAAGGTCTTTGATACTGTCAGTCACTCTATACTCCATGCTAAACTTTCTGATCTACATCTCTCTTCCTCCTCCATTAACTGGTTCTCTAGCTACCTCTCCAGCAGGCAGATGGGAAACTGTCCTCTCTCCATTCTTCCCTGTAAATACTGAGGTTCCCCAAGGATCGATTCTAGGCCTCCTTCTGTTCAACATATTCACTAACAAACTTCACTCTGCTACTAACCTCTCTACACTTCTACAATATGCCAATGACTCCACCCTTATCACTTCTGCCCACAACATCCTTGAACTCCTAGATCTCACTCAACAAACCTTCACCTCTGTTGAAACCTGACTCTGTGATAGCCAATTAATACTTAATCCCAAAAAAACTAAACTCCTTCTTTTCTTCACTAAAATAATCCCACAGCACAAACCCTCTTTCTCTATCACCTCTCATAATAACACCATCATCAATCCCAAACCCCATACCAAACTACTTGGAGTAACTATTGATGATGAACTAAAATTCGATAGTCATATCCAACAATGTATAAAAAAAGACCCACCAGAAACTCGGACTTCTCTATCGCAAACAAATTTCTGTCACCTTCTTCCAAACCTTCCCTCACTCAGTGCCTTTTTCTACCCTGCCTTCTCTATGCTGCCCCTGTCTTTACTAATGTTCAAACTTCACTTATCACTAAACTAGAGCAAACTTATCACAAAATAGCCAGCTTTGTCTCTAATTTTCCTATAAATTCCACCACTCTCTCTCCCTTAAATCTCTCCAATGGCCAGAATTCCCTAAATGACTACTCTACCCCAACTTCACATTACACACTCTATCCTGAATGACCCCTTTTCCTGCCCTTCCATCCCCAACCTAGTCTCCTACTACAACCCCCCATCGTCACCTTTGTACTTCCAGCAAACACCTCCTTGACATGTATAAACCCAATAAAAATATAGGAAAGTCCCTCTACAAACACTCTGTTGCACATGCTTGGCATTCACTCTCTCAAAACACAAGAAGAATTCATCAAAAATATCTGTTCAAAAAATAACTTACATTTTTTCTTCAGAGTAGATGGTCCTGCCGTTGTCTAACCCCACTTGATCGAGCCTCTTCTCTTCTCAACGTTAACTCATTTTCCCTGTTCTACCCTTTACTTCCTTGTACTTGCCTCATATACCTCCCTCTCCCCCACTTCCCTAGCATATATATACAGGTATATCTTTATTTAAAAAACATTTTGATCGAATGGTTTATCGATTTGTATGTACTTCATGCGTAATATTTTCTAGACCTGTCAATTGTTATTTAACCTACTCTATGCTCTATGTACAGATATCCTCTAACTGTTGATTTTAACCTGCTCTGTGTACAGATATTCTCTAACTGTTGATTTTAACCTGCTCTGTGTACAGATATTCTCTAACTGTTGATTTTAACCTGCTCTGTGTACAGATATTCTCTAACTGTTGATTTTAACCTGCTCTGTGTACAGATATTCTGACTGTTGATTTTAACCTGCTCTATGTACAGATATTCTCTGATTGTTGATTTTAACCTGCTCTGTGTACAGATATTCTCTGACTGTTGATTTTAACCTGCTCTGTGTACAGATATTCTCTGACTGTTGATTTTAACCTGCTCTGTGTACAGATATTCTCTAACTGTTGATTTTAACCTGCTCTGTGTACAGATATTCTCTGACTGTTGATTTTAACCTGCTCTGTGTACAGATATTCTCTGACTGTTGATTTTAACCTGCTCTGTGTACAGATATTCTCTGACTGTTGATTTTAACCTGCTCTGTGTACAGATATTCTCTGACTGTTGATTTTAACCTGCTCTGTGTACAGATATTTTCTGACTGTTGATTTTAACCTGCTCTGTGTACAGATATTCTCTAACTGTTGATTTTAACCTGCTTTGTGTACAGATATTCTCTAACTGTTGATTTTCTTGTTATGTTTCAAGGTGGTTTTATTTTATCTTATTTTTATTTTTGATTTGATTTTATTGTAAAATTATATAATACTTCTGGAGCGTTTCTCCTCGGGTCTCCACTGAAAATGGGCCTGTGGCTCAGTTGGACTAACCCGGTTAAGAAATGTCAATCACTCAATCAATAAATAAATAAACAGAGTAAATACTGGAATGAGACTGACTACTGGGAACAGTATTGAGCCAGATTTTCAGAAGAGACATCTTGTCTCTCATTTCAGAATTTACTGTTGGTATCTTTACAGAATTTCATCTGAAAAATTAATATTATTGTTGATTTATGGATAAAACTGTCTCAATGATACTACCATAGTTATGGAAATGGGACTGCTTAATAATACAATTAAATATATAGATCTGTTTTATATGTGCATGTAATACATTTTTCATAATGTAGACCGTAGATAAAGCTACAAAATGCAAAACTGTATATTCCCAGTGAATATCAGAACGATACAAGTAACATATAATTTCTGTTCAGGCAAACAAACTACATACATGATATACAGATGAAAGAAGTGAGGGGAAAAGAGACATACGTAGCTACCAAAATGTTAATTAGATAATGCAGCTAATTGAAGAGTAATGTAACAAAAGATTCATAGAGCAATCACAAAGAAACAGACACATTGCCTTCAACACTAGATTAACAATTGTCATAGTATAGTGTGTTTACTAGATGTTTTAGATGAAACATATTGACTTTAATTAATTAAATGACATGGGTTGTATAAAAAAGAAAAAGTGCAGATTGTCCTTTTGTGTAACTGTGTTACAAGTTTCTGCTTGAAAACAGCATAAGCCAATAACTGGACCAAGCACCATAAAAGAATGGCCTGTATAGATGAACTATTTAATCATCCTTTGAGGTGCAGTAGCAGGGGAGCACAGTAGGTTTGGACTGGTTTTACTAGCCATCGTAGGGCCAAGAGAATAAGAAGGTATATTATGGAGGGTTTTGTGTACAAGTGGTATAAATATGTGTTCATCTCTGTCTTGTACAGGAAGCCATTTAGCATATCTAAAGGAAAAGTCCACTTCCTATGGTTTAACTGCTTGCCAAGGTTTATTTTATTTCAGCAGTATTGTTCCAGTTTGGTTTAGTTATCAGTAACCAGCCTGTTATTTATAAAAAAATAATTTGCTTTCCTTGGAATCAAAGGGAGAAAAACCTTACATTCTTTTTTAAGCATAACTTATCATGTGCTTTCACACAGAATTCTGCCTCTACCTGCAAGGACACACAAAAAGCTATATTTTTCCTTTAAAATACTGCTCATACATTGATGTCCGCAGGCGCAAGGCAAGGATTTCCTGTTACTTCATAGTTTTGATAAGTGGTCAAGTCATGTTCATAGGTTAGTACTAGTCTAACTGACTTTGTGGGCCATTTTAAGCCTATCTATTTACTTAATTTGGGAGTCAAACCCTGCACCTTGTGTTTGCACGGTAAACACTTTAACCATTATGCCAGCCTCCCACCCAGTACTGAATGACCTGTCTGTGTACTCAAACACTGCACCAACTGCACATAGGGCTGTGACTCTAACCATTCAGCTGAGTGGATGTAATTCTACTGCTTACCTTCATCAGCTTTTAGTCCAAAGCTTCAGTTTTCATTAGTTTGGAGGGAGGGCTACCTGACCTGCAAAAACAACTAACAGCATTTTCTCCTTCAGTGATTTTTATTTACAGCCCCATGTTTACTTAATGTTTATTTACTTAAGGGGTTAATTCTTTTAGTTTGCAAACTAATATAATTATGTATTTTTTTTTTGTAAACTATTTGGGCAGGATTCACAAAGCCTCCGTGTAAGAGTTATAATTCATACACGGAGGCTGCAGTTAAACGGAGTGATGTCAGCATGCTTTGCATATTCATGAGAGCATGCTGAATCACACCCAAGGCTAACACGGTCCGTGTAAGACAGTAGGGGGCATGTCCGTAGGCTGAGCCCTGTAAGCGGACACACCCCCAGAAGAAAAGTGCCCAAAGTAAACACCCACGACAGAGTCCACGGAAATGTGAATAAACAGAACACAACACATGCCCCCGCAGACTATGAACAGAAACATATAAATAAACATGTTATATATTTTTTTTAAATTGTAAAGATGTTTAACCGTGAGTGCGCTCGTTTGCGCAGGCGTGCCCGTAGTGCAGCTACAGCTAGCAGTCAGTGGGAAAGCATATAAGAACTAAATATGCAAAGTAAGCCAGGAAGCAATAGAATAGCAGTAGAGATGTTGGCTGAAGAGCAGGCATTCATGGTTCGAGCCCCCACAACACCAATTTTTATTTTTAGCGAAATAAGCAGGAAACAAGTCCCTGACAAATATGTACACATAAAACCACAATTTATGTAAAATGTAATGAAATAGCCCATTTATATTGAAGACATGTGAGGTAACAAAAGAAGAGAAAATGCCAGATGTGCTCATAGCTGAGCTACAGTTTAACAGAGTGAGTGCATCTGCCCGTAGATGAGCAGTGGTTTAACTGGCACAAAATTAGTGCCCATAGCTGAGCAGTGGTCTAACACGCCAAATCTATGTGCCCCTAACTGAGCTGAGCGTAATATGCGTGCCGATAGCCAAATGAGGCTTAAACCAGCGTACCCCATTTGCGTGGAGCTGCGCACCGTGCAAACAAGCTAACCGACGGGCAACGTTGAGCAAGCCGTATCAAAACTGCCTTTACACAGACACACCCCTCAGCATGTCTAGACAGTCACGAAAAATAAAAAGCAGTGGCCAGGTTCAAACCCAGGATACTATACACCATAGTCAAGGTACCAAACTACTAAGCCATGACAGCAGTACCTAGAAATGCAATAATAGCTAATATATAGGAATGAATACAAACTGGAGCATGACAATGCAGGTTTACTGAAGTTGATACAATTCCAAAATGGCCAATCACAGATATGTGCGGGAAAAATGGACTATATAAGCCCCATAGGCGGGAATACACAGCATAAATGACGGTAGAACTGAACTGCAGGCAGAATGACAGGTGTAGGAGAGGGAAGTTGCTTTCGAGCACAGAGGTGGGGCGTTGAGGAGTCCAGGTACATGGTCTGGCTCCTAGTCCACAATCATGAGGCCCAACTCATGCAGGGCCAGGTCCTCTGGGGAGCATACAGGGCTGAGGCATGGGACCGGTTGGCTCATGATCTCACCAGTGCCACAGGGATTCCAAAGACTGGTGAGCAGGTCCATCACCACCATGCGGACCTGAAGAGACGCAAGCAGGACCAACTGAACCTTTGGATCCAGGAGGCCCGACAAACACCCAACGCCCCACTACTGAGTAAGTTACAGTTAATTATATATGTAAGAAATTAAACTAGCTGATATTATGGAGATGTCTATTTCAATATTACTTCATTTATATTACAGCTGCAGGTGTCCGTTCTGCGAACCGCAGAGCCTATGGTGATAGGCTGGTGCAGTTGCGCCACCAGGCAGGTCAGTAATCCACTACCAGTAACTGTAAAGAAATATAAAAGTATGACAGTCAGCAAAAGAGTGCAGTGTAGTCACTAAGGAATAAAATGTGCAAGTAACAGTGTGAAAGTGTCTGCAAGTATTGCTTGATTACAAAAGTGTGTTTCAGCCTGTAAGTTAAACCAAAAAATGAAACTGTCTGACATAAATTCTGAAATAAATTCCAAGATGGTTGCCGACTAGTTTAGTCCCTATTCACTGAGCTCCTCACAGATATTTAATATTCAATTTTTTTACAACTCTGGAGTGATATTTTTCCTCAATTTTTTATACAAAAGGCTTCTCTAAGAGTTTTTTTACGCATCTGGATTATTTTCTTCTTTGGAAATCTCAACCTTTGGATTATTTTACCTCAGAAAAGTTTTTGTGGCTTCATCTGTATTGGATACATCCAGCTTAAGGCTCCTCCCAGAATCTGCTATCCTGATTTCACACCTCCACTCTGGGCATGGCTGCTAAATCTGACTCCATGGAGACACAGGCAACAAAGGCCAAATTCTCTTCAATGCTCTCACCTGACAAGGATACCAGTTCAAAAAGACTAAGAACCTCTAAACAACCTTCTGAAAGTACTAAAGTAAGTAATAAAGAAACAAATGACTCTAATTTTAATTTAGATGAACTAAAATTAGCATTACAGCCAATCCAAAATGCTATACAAAATTTCTCTGAACAATTTACTGACTTTGGTAGGACTCTAAAGCAAATAAGTGAAAGAATGGATATTATTGAAAGTAAAAATATTGCCTTAGAAATAAGAACTGACTCAGTGGAAAGAGACATTAAAGCTAAGGATAAAATTATTACAGAAATTCAGGCTAAATTACTGGACTTAGAAGCTAGAAGCCGTAGAAATAACGTTATTATTAGAGGTTTGCCTGAATCCTATGAAAATCAAAACTTATTAACTGTGACAAAACAGATTTTTGAATCACTATTAAACTGTGAGGCAACTTCAAGAACTGTAATTATAGAGAGAGCACATAGAGCATTGCGTGCCAGTTAGGATTCTACAACTCCTCGGATCATATATACTAAGTTACTGAATTTTCAAGATACTTTTCAGATTTTAGAAGCAGCTAAAACCAAAAAACAGTTTGTCTGGAAAAACCATAGACTGTCATTTTTGCAGGATCTTCCTCCACAAATAAAAATGAAAAGGCAAAAGCTTTCACCTTATTGTGCAGATCTTATTAAAAGAGGGATAAGGTTTCGAATGAGTTATCCCAATACCATGTCTTTTACTTACAATGACAGAAGATTTTCCCTTACAGATCCTAAAGAAGCAAAAGAAATATTCTTAAAAATATTCAACAAGCTTCCTGAATCTGTGTCTTAGTAATGCATTCTCTAACAAGCTCTAAATGGGTTAGTGTTTATTCAACTAATTCATTTTGTCTCTAAAGAAAAAGTTATTTAAATTCTTAATTGACTGATAAATGGCTTTTTATAAACAGTTAATTAAGCTGTTTTTATTGTATGTTCAAGTTTCCTTTATTGTCATTAACAGCCATCACTAGTTTTAATATCATAATACTTTCATTGCTGACAGTCAGTTGTTGACATTGTGTTCTGTTATAACAAGCATATAGGACACTATGTAAATATCCTAATATTGCTGATAGTACTTTTATGTAATTTTGGAGGGAATCCTCTTGCTTCTTGAGACGTCAAAAAGAGTCAGTTTGCTCACTTTCGCAGTAACGGAATCTCCGATAAACTCACGCTCTTACTCTTGAATTTGCGGAGCTTCAGGGTGACGTCATAGCCTGCGTATGCAACTGGAGCACATACGAACATCTGCTAATATGAAAATCGATGAGATTCAGTTCAAGATATTTTTCGTACTATTTCCTGATGCTCTAGTGAAGTATTACTGTTGTGTACAGGTTTCCTGCATATTTAACTTGTTGTAGCAAGCTAAATGGGATTGCTGGAAGCTACATTTGCATTGTACCTCTGCAAGAAGCTTCATAGTTATCGTCGCTAAGATAAATATATCCTTACTACACTCAATTGGTATGATTCTCTCCTGTGAAAGCTTTGCAAGTGAAGATTTCTTTGTTATTTGAACTAAATAGGGCAACAGTCAAATAATATTGGTGTGTTATGCAAGGGCTGTGTCTTCTTTACAAGGGGATCGTTGTATTTGTTATTATATGCAACTGTGAAATGCATTTCAAGATATGTGATCACACTAATATTTCTGTGCAAAAAATGTTACTTACATTTTCATTTTATAACGTGATGGTTTTTCAATGTTTATTTTAGAATCCCTTCTGATCAAGTAAGGTAATCACTTTTAATCGCTTACTACTGCTGATTCACCAAACTCATCTGACGGTTGGAAATTCATTTAAAACTCATTTTAACAGATTCGAATTAAAGATTACTGCTCTTCATGCTTTTATGTTTTAGACATCCCCACTGACTATACACGAACGCAAATCTTACATTTTGTGAGTTGCTGCTTTTTGTTTAGCTCCTTAGGTAGCTCATTAAATGCACAGCTGTATCTCTTCTTCAAAGCTCCTTCAAATAAACATTTTACGTTTAAGGTTATTTTTCTCCTTTTCTATGCCATTTTAGCAGCTTGCTGTTTATCTAATTCATTTATTTTATTTATTTATTTATTTTACATTTGTTGACCGGGAAAATCCGACTGGATACATGTCCATTTTCAGCGGAGGCCCGGGGAGAAAAGCTCCACATTTAACAGTTGGTACATTGTTACATAGATAAAACTGATATTAAATTAAACAACAATTATAGAATTATAAAAAAGAGAAGCCAGTGATACGAGCATTAATAGTTACATTCATAAGTACATGATAAAATGAGGGTAATTGGACGCAGAACAGATATGTGATTTGAAGAAAACACTTAGTCATGTATAAAAGATAATACCAGTCTAAGGTGGTTCAGTGGGAAGAGAAATACAAGGGGGAAAAAGAGGAAAAGAAAGAAGCTGACATGGTAAATTCCATGGGATTCCTTTGAGAGAAGAGAGGTGAGAGATGTGAGTTAACTCAAGGCAATTAGTCAGGGTGTGAGCATTGGCATAACTGGTGGGAAGGGAGTTCCATATATTGGCAGTAGTGTTAGCAAATAGAGCATCTCCACCTGCATTATTGGATTTGACGTTTTGAATAAGTATTCTGTTTGAGGAACGTAGGCTATTTAGGTTAGTATAAGGAATGACTAGGCTCTTTAGAGCTGGGGTTTTCTCAGGATGGGTGAGTATTTTATATGCCTCAGTAAGTTGAGTCAGCTGAAGGAGGTTAGGGAGTTCTATCCATCCAAGGTATTTTAGGTTATTACAGTGGTGTGTTCTATATGGTGAACCATTTGCAAATCTGGCAATGTGATTATATGAGCATGAGAGTTTATTTAGCTCAGTTTTATTCAGTTTAGTGAACATTGGGGATGCATATAGAAGTGTGGATAATAAGTGGGTACGGGCAATAGTTGTTTTTGCCATTGGTGTTAGAAAGGCTTTGATTCTATATAACGATCCTAGTTTCCTGTTAACTGTTTTAATAGTAAGATTAATATGCATATCATATCTAAGTTTATTGTCTATGGTAACTCCTAGTAGTTTAGTATGGGGGTCAGGTGTTATAATTGTGCCATTATTTGAGTGTATATTAAAGTCTGTGAAGGGAAGTTTTTGGGTAGGGTGAAAAAGAAGCAGTTTGGTTTTTTTGGGATTAAGAAGTAGCTGTCTTCCTGTTAGCCAGTTTTCAACAGCTGTAAAGCAGGATTGAGTTTTAGCTAATAGATTGTCTAAAGAGGTGTCCGAACAGACTAAGGTCGAATCGTCAGCGTATTGTATACAGGTTGCATCAGGGATGGCTTTATGTAGGTCGTTAATAAAGACTGAGAAAAGAAGTGGACCCAGTATGGATCCTTGTGGAACACCTATGGTATTTGGTAGGAGATTGGAAAGTTGATTTTGCCAGAGTATTGCTTGTTTCCTATCAGAGAGGTAAGCTTGGAACCAGCCTAAAGTTAGATTGTCAAGCTGTAAAGTTTTTAGAGTATTATGAAGTAGTTGGTGGTTAACCATGTCAAAGGCCTTTGAAAGATCCAGAAAGAGAGCAGATGATATTATTTTGTTATTACAGTTGCGATTTATAGTATCAGTAAAAGAGAGTAGTGCAGTAGTTGTGCTGTGGTTGGGCCTAAATCCGTGTTGTGAGTTGGTCAGTAGTTTGTTCTGGATTAGATAGTGAAGTAGTTGTTTATGTATACATTTTTCCATGATTTTGGCAAGAGGGGACATTATGGCTATTGGTCTATAGTTTGACAGTTCAGTGGAAGAGCCACCTTTATGAAGAGGTATAACATGGGATGTTTTCCAAATTGTCGGGATGGAAGATTCCAGGATGGTTCAATTTATAAGTATTGATATGGGGTAGGCTATTACATTTGCGGCTATCTGTAAGTATTCAGCTGGGAGAAGGTCAGCAGAGGGGGTAGTAGGTTTAAGTTTTTGTAATAAGGATCTTATGCTAGATGTAGGGACAGGTTGTAGAGTGAAAGTGGGTTTAGTTTCTGGACTATCCTCCGTCACAGGACTGTAGTTAGCAGATAGTTGGTTAGCTAAGGTTTGTATAGTACTCGTGAAGAATGAGTTAAAGGTGTTAGCTACTTCTAATGGAGTTTTATCAGATACTATTTCTGGGGTGGGAGTTGAGGACTTGCCTGGGCGTAAGAGGTTGTTAAGACCTGCCCAAAATTTTTGCGGGTTGTTTTGGTGTTTATTTTGTAGTTGGCAGTAGTAACTTTTTTTGTCAGCTAGTATTGATTTTTTTGTGTCATTTCTTTGCTGTTGAAATAGGATGCGGTCTCGGGATAATTTGGTTGCACGCCAAGTTTCCCAGGATTTGTTCCTATTTTTAATTTTAGATTTGGTTTCCTTTGTAAGCCAGGGTGCAATGTTTGCTTTGGTCTTAATTAATCTTTTTGGAGCATGATTATCAAGTATGTCTAGGAAGGTGGTATTAAATCTAGATACTGCTTCTTCGAGGGGGAGATACTTTAGTGGGGCCCAATTACAAGATCTGAGTTCTTCTTGGAATTTTGTTAGGTCAAATTGCTTCTTATTTCTAATTGACCTGTACATGGGAGTGATAGATAGGCCTATTTTATTTTTTATTATGTATGTGATGAGGTGGTCGCTTAGGTCATTTGGTGCAGTCCCAGACTCATATGTTTGTGGCTGGCTATTTATTAGAATCCAGTCTAAAATACTTTCTTTTTGGTTTACATTTCCAGTTCTAGTTGTAGTATTTATAATCTGGGTAAACCCATATAGGTTAATGTGGATGGGGTTGGTCTCTGAAGAGCATAGGTTCCAGTCAATGTTGACGTCACCCATGATAATAGTTTCATATATACTTCATGAATTCAGGTCTTTCTTGATTTTCATTTGACTGCAACTTATTCTGAATCTATATTTAGCAGCCTGAGTGTTTCCAGGAAAATATACACGTGCTCCAATTTAGCTAACATCCACAAGCTTTTATGTATTGTCTAACATAGAGTAAAACAGTGTTGAGGATGCCACCAAGCAGGCATGGCATTATATAGTATTTTTAATATTCCAAATAATAAACCCTTAAGAGGCAATATAACATTTGTGACATTTGCAAAACAGATATGCGTTTTTTTTAGTTTTAAGAACTCTTTTTATGATCTGGAACTTTATAACAAAAAATGGGAGGTCAGCACATGATTATAACTAGGCTTCTTATTCTTAATGTATAATTTTCAGAGACAAATGTGAATAGCCAATAGAGTGTAAAAGCCTTCATGCAAAATTGAAAATTGACTCTCCTAGACACAGAATTTCTGGTTTAATCTCAGAGGTCCTAATTGTTGCCTTGTATACTTGCTCTAATCTTTCGGCTAACAACTATATCTGATCCATGCAATTATCAGGAGCAACACACTATCTAGATTTGTTTAATATTATGTAGGGTACCGAATCAGTGTTGCTAAACCTGATTTTCACTGTTTATGATCAAGATACCTTAAATCACAAAGGGCAAGGCATATCACAATCGGTAAATGAAAGTGCTCCAGTAAAAAATGTGTAAGTCAAACAATACTGCAGTGAAGACATACACATGAATAATCTCACCAGTTTCACAAGCTACACCATCAAGATGATTTGTTTTGATATATTTGAGAGCAAATTCTATATGAAAGGATAATATTTCATAGTGTCTTTACAGTAAGTAAGTACCTTAATAGCTAATAACTTCAATACTTTCTTCACTACCCCATACAAAGTCTAGCTAACCACCTATCACCTGACACTTCTCAACTCCTTTTAAGTAACTTCAATGACTCTCTGCCTCCCCTTCAACTACAACCCATATCAACCTCCTATATACAATCTCTTTTACAAAAACTTAAACCCACTACCCCTTCAGCTGATAAGCTTCCTGCTGAATTCCTGCAAATAGCAGCTAAAGCTATAGCCTACCCTGTCTCTATTCTAATAAACAGATCCATAAAAGAATGTACTTTCCCTGCTATCTGGAAGATATCACATATCATACCCTTACACAAAGGAGGTAAGTCTACTGACCTCTCTAACTTCCGCCCCATAGCACTATTATCTCCTCTAGCTAAAATCATGGAAAAATGCATACATAAACAACTACTTAACCATCTCCTCCATAACAATCTACTAGCTAACACTCAACATGGATTTAGACCTTCACATAGTACCACCACTGCTTTACTTTCTTTTACCAACACTATCAACTGTAACCGTAACAACAATAAACTAACCTCTTCTCTCTTCCTAGACCTATCAAAAGCCTTTGATATGGTAAACCACACACTTCTCTCACACATACTTAAATCCCTTGCCTTCCATTCCTCTTCCTTAACCTGGTTTTCATCCTATCTTGAAAACCGCCAACAAGCAGTACTCTGGAAAAACTCACTATCTGCTCTACGTTCTATCTCCTTAGGAGTACCTCAAGGATCTATACTAGGTCCACTTTTATTTTCTGTCTTTATTAATGATCTCCAATCACCTATCCAAAACACTACCTGTATACAATATGCTGATGATTCAACCATTATTTGTACAGCTTCCTCTCAAACAGAACTCCAGGCACTCACACAAACAACCTTCTCAACCATTGAACAGTGGTTCTCGAATAGATGTCTTCTCCTGAACCCAAAAAACAAACTATTACTCTTTTCACCTACCCACAAATCTACTCAACTAAACTTCACTATTACTACAAGTGATAATTCCCACATTTCACCAGACCCTACAACAAAACTGCTTGGTGTTACTATTGATAATAATCTTAACTATGATTATCACATCAATAACACAATAAAAGTGGTTAATAAAAAGATTGGTTCACTGTACAGAATCAAGCCCTTCCTCACACCTGAAGCACGGACCACCTTAGCCCAATCACATCTTATCTCCACCCTTCTGTATGCTTCCTCTATTTACACTAATCTCTCTAAAAGCAACCTCAGGAAACTGACTACATCTTACCATAATATTGCTCGATTTGCTACAGCATCTCAGTCTAGAACTCACCACTGTATAAATTTAAAACATTTACACTGGTTAGAACTTCCTAATAAGCTTATCTATCAACAACTCCTAATAGCACACAAAATCCTATATCAACCATCAAAAACACCTGCTCTTAGCAGCCTCCTGACTCCCTATAATAACCTGAAACAACTACGTTCTTCAGAGAAGTTACAAGTTAACACTACTAGAACCACTAACTCTGCAGGTAACCACCTATTCTCTAACTCAGTTGGTAAAACATGGAATAATCTTCCCTCACACATATCCTCTCTAGCCACTCTTCCACTCTTCAAGAAACAACTCCTAATACATCTGAACAAATTCATAACTCCTTACACATATCCTCTCTAACCACTATTCCACTCTTCAAGAAACAACTCCTAATACATCTGAACAAATTCTGGCTTTGCTCTTGTACCAATCCTGACTAACTACTTCCATCTATTCACTATCATAATTCTCTAGTCATCACTACAATATTCTATCTGACTACAACTAACATAATGCCTCTATAGTTACTAGTGTTCTCTAAAAATTAAAAAAAAAAAAAAAAAAAAAAAAAAATACCATATATATATTTTTTGGTTTAACAAGTATGTATTATACATTGAACTTCAAAACACCTAACTTTGTACTGAAAGCAGCTAATGCCTTCCTTTTACTTAGGTGTTTTACTTGTCTTCTTTTTACATTTGTATTACCTGTACTAAAATCACTGCGTTCTTGCTTATTGACTTTGTAAAAAGTGTTTATTCTTCATTCTTTATGGTTATTACCTTGTTTGTATCCTTGGAGCTTTTCTCCTCGGGCCTCCACTGAAAATCGACATGAATCCCGCTGGACTAGCCCGGTCAACAAATGTAAAATAAATAAAATAAATAAATAAAAATAAGTCTGTGGATTATTTGCATAGTACTACTTCAGGCTATATAAAATTGTTCTAAATACAGGCGTCTAACTTAGTTATTCTTTCACATGCTATTCACAAAAGAAATCCAATCTGTAAGAAATAGACAGCCCAGCAATGTTTACTAATTTAAACTGCTTACAACTGGTATGTGAAAGTTGATATCTTTGTGCTGTTTCTGACATATTATACCTAACAACTGAGCAGTAACACTGTGCAATCTCTCTCTGTAGTATACACTCTCACAGTATATGCAGGATGCTGAATAACGAAGCAGTATCTGGTGCATATGCAGCAGAAAAAAATATCAAAAAACAAAACATAAATGGTTGGGGTGAACATTCACTATGGGCACCCTCACCAGAGACATAGGTGGGCCAGCCACAAGAAGTGTGGTGGCAATGACATGTCACTGCACACCTCTACCTGCTCCATACAGATTTCTTACACCACCTATACATAATGCTACACATCTGGCACATGCAGACCTCAAACCAGCATGGCCAACGCTGTTTTCTCAGATATTAGTGCCTAATCAGCAAAAGTATGGGCTATGTAGGTCAAATAGAACAGATTCTATACTTTCATCCTCAGGGCTGTGTGTACACATACAGCTAATCTAGCAATCACTACAATGTGAAGGCGGGGCTCCGGGGACCCGTAAACGTAGGGATAAGCAAAACAAATAAAAGAATGAAAAGTTTGCCCTATCCTTATTCCTGCGCTTTCCGGTTTTTGGAGTTTTGTTTTCATTTGGATTTGTTTTATCCTACCTGGTTCACCTGCAAGCTTGTATTTTGTGTATTATTCATTGCAATTTGGCAATCGTCCATGATGCTTATGTTGGGCATATGAGTAAACTGATAAATATCCTCCCAAAGAAAGATACATACATTTATTAAGGACAGATACAGCAACACTAACATTTAGAATCTGCCATTAAAAAAATGTCAACCAAAACTTTAATATAAGGGCTTAATACTAAAGCTGAGAGGTTTAATGGCAAATTTAATTTAATTTAATGGTTTTAATGGCAAATGTTCTGTTTTTTCTTTGAACTAATAATCATATGCATTGGCATATAGATATATTTCTAGATGATGATTTTTTATGTAATGGTATATAGTAAAGTTAACTAGAAAAAGTCATTTTATGTTTATAATGTCAAGTCTGAGACTGCAAGTTAAATGATAACTGTGTATACCTGATTTATAGATGGATGTCCAAATTGGAGGCAAAATACATACAATTTTTTTATGGATTCTGATGATTATTGCTTTTTTCTGTAATATTGTGGCTTGTTACTCCTATAGTCTATCATTTTACATGTACTTAGGTATTTATTTATCCTAAGACATGGATAGTGGTAGTTTTTCACCTCAAATGTTGGTTAAATTGTTCAGATATCTCCTTTAAATGGCTTGACAGTTGTTTGATCTGTTATGGCTGATAACCTGGTTATATATATTGTGTGGTAATAACCCTAATGTTGATCCTGTGTTTTATTACGATTTTTGAAGGTATATTATTTCCATTTGATTGAAATATAAGAGATGTGTTATGCATATGAGATTTGTGAGGAAAAACATTTAAATTTTAGACCTTTCTGTATTATAGGAGCCAGTGGTTACAAATGTATAGGGATTGAATATGTTGGACGTCTTGAGTTTAGACAAATTTGTAAATATGTTTAGTTTTATTGTGTGGGTTATAGTCCTTTTAAGGGCTCTAAGTAAAGCTTTTTGTACTAAATTGAAGATTTTGGTAACCAAAATTCTAATTTTATTCTCTTTTTTCTAGATCTTCCTTCTGTAATAGGGGAATGGTGGGCAGGCACTAGGGTTAGAAAGAAGGAAGTGTATAATTCCATATTTATTACTTCTTTGGGGGTACATTTATTGTTGTGATGTTATCTAATCAAGACCAGAAGAGATGTATTGTTTTACTGTTGGGTATGAGTTCTATTTTGTTCAGGTTAATACATTATATTTTCATTAATTTAATATCTAGCCTATCTTGCTCTTATGACAAATGACATAATAGTTGAGTCCTGGAATGTTAGAGGAATTCAAAACAAAGCCAAAAAATCCTTAGTATTCCATTTGATATTTAAATCACAAGCCAATATTTGTTTTATTCAAGAGACACATATTCCTCGTGATATTTGGGACAAGGAAAAAAATAAAAAATGGATCAAGAAGATAGTAGCTTCTGGGGATTCCTCTAATTCTAGGGGAGTGGCCATAATTGTTAAACATAAATTATTAGGGACTATAATTGATGAGAAATACGACAGTGAAAGTAGATGGTGCCTTTTTACAGCTACTTTTCATAATCTTGATAAACCACTTTTGGTTCTAAATTTATATGGTCCTTATGATCAACAACATTCTTTTATCTTAAAAATATATAATATACTCACATCTTATAAGGATCATTATATTATAGTAGGAGGGGATTGGAATGCAGTCATAAACTCAGAAATTGACCGATCTAGCTGTCGCACTTCTTATAATTACCAAGCATCTTTAGCCCTCAAAGATTTAATTTTGGAATATAATTTAATTGACCCACTGCATTTTATAAATATCTCAAATAAGAAAGAAATTTATACATATTATTCAAAATGTTGTCGCTCTTGGTCTAGACTGGATTTTTTCTGGTTTCTAATTTTCTTTCAAAATTTATATTGGATTTTTATACTGAACCCAGATTTTTTTCGGACCACTTAAGAATTGTACTAAATTTAAACATTATTCATAATGATAAAAACAATACTCACAAAAACAATTGGTCGCTAAACAACAATTTACTCTTAAATAATGATATATGTAAACAGTGTTCTGATATAATTCAGGAAATGGAGCATGATCTGGATTTTACAGATATTCCCTATGACGTTCAATGGGCTGCTTGTAAGGCGAGATTAAGAGGAATGTTTATCGGTAAATCTGCATACCTTAAAAAACAATATAATAAAAAAGAAGTTTTTCTAAAGTCTAGAATCCAGTATCTCGAAAATCAATTTAGACTAAATCAAGATAATGTTATTGACAAGCAAATTATAGACTACCAAAAAGAATTAATCTTGCTGCATCAGAATAACATCTCTATAGTAGATCAAAGATTACTAGCTACTTATAGATTCATAGATTAGTACTAAGCTAACTGCCCTTGCAAGCCATTTTAAGCCTAGCCAATTATCCCTTGTGAGACTCAAACCCTGCACCTTATGTTTGCAAGGCAAACACCTTAACCATTAGGCCACCCTCCCAACCCTTAGGCCACCCTCCCAACCTTATTCAGAATGGGCTCAAGTTCCGTCTAAAATCTTAGCCAGATTAATTAAAAATAACTTTGATAGACCTAAAATTTCATCTTTATTACACAAAAATAAATTATATAATACAGATAAGGAAATTATACATCTTTTTACTTTACTCTATACAGAGTTATACTCTAATTCATCCAATTCATCGATTAACAATCATATAAATAGTTTTCTAAGCTCTTTAAGATTCTCTAAATTAAATGAAAATCAAAAAAATGTACTTTCTGCTCCTCTTACTTTTTCAGAAATTTCAGATTCAATAGATAGACTTAAATCGGGTAAATCCCCTGGTCCAGATGGGTTTACACCGGAATTTTTTAAATCCTTTAAGTCGATAATTGTTCCTTTTCTCTTTAAAGTATATAACTACATTAAAATCAAGGACATATCTGATCTTTACTGGAACAGGTCTAAAACTATAATAATTTTTTACACCTCTTTCAACCACTTCATCTAAATCCGAACATAATGTTAGATAACTCTCCATTTAATCTAACAAATTATCCTCTTATTAAAAAGTTAAAAGTTTGGGATATCTTGAAATATAAAGACTTGTCACTAGCAAATTTACGTAAGATTCTAAAAGTTAGTTGGAAATACACTACAGGATTACGTCAAATAAGAGAGGTAATTATGATAAAGTTTGATCTTATAAAGCCTATAGAACTTGATCTTAATAATTTAAAAATGATAATTAAAACATTATCGTCATCAGTGAAAATGTTATCAAAGTCTTATAAACTGATAAACAAATTAACTTTAGACCAGAACTGTCTTTTCTTAAATACCTGGTTGAATCATAATTCTCAAATAACTGAGAATCAAAAATTTCTAGCAATCAGAAACACTAGAGAATTTACTCCATTTAAGAAATTGATCTACACACAATTAATGATTAGCAATAACTCCTATCATACTCCATATAAATTAAATAAATTTAATGCCAGTAAATCTCCATCGTGCACATGTTGCTCCTTTCCCCAAGCTGACCTTTTACATATCCTGTGGTATTGTCATTTTTCTCATAAACTTTGGACCTCTTTGAAGGTAAGACTGCAGAGAATGGGGTATCATAAATCTACGCTGTCCTGGGAATTTGCTATACTTCATATACCGATAGTTCATCTTTCCAAACTGGATACTCACGTACTTATTTTTATTTGTTCGCTTATAAAACTTTATATTACTCAAAATTGGCTTGATCGTACTAAATTAAATTGGGATACTTTTCAAAAAATGGCTTACCTATATATTGATGGACAAAAAAACTTGGTTAAGAGTCCAATAAAAATGATTTTTAAAAACAGAGTGTTGGGGAAGGTTTTAAGTATTATAAACAATTAATGCCTTCTAGAGTCTTTTTTTTTCTTCCTGGTCTTGATTATTAGCTCTTTTATTTTGTTAACTATACTTTATTTACATAAATGTGTATAATGTATAAATTTACCACTGATTTTAAGGTTACCGATTGTATATAGTGTATATACTGGGATCTGGTATTTAATGTTCTTTTTTAACTCCAACAAGAGTTGCACTTTGTTTTATCAAATTGTTAATCTTTACACAACTCCTAAATGTAATGTTTATAAATCAATAAAAAGTTTTTTTGAAAAAATTCTGAAATAAAAATGCCTCACCTGTAAGAAAATAGTACACAACCTGCAGCAGGCTGAAAAGTATAGCTGCAGAAGATGATGAAATCACATGTGTGAAATATATCCCTGTTGAAATACTGAAACATGACAGAAGTGAGACTGCTGGAAAGGATTGTAATAACTACAGGTAAAACATGTCAATAAAGCCTAGAAGTAAGTACCATCCTGAATAGTAAAATGAAAGCAAGTGAGAGAGTGTGAGAAAGTGTCATGAATCCAGCAATGCAGTGGTAATAACCCCTGAATAAAGTATACTGCAGTCAAGACAGAATGAAATGCATGTGAGAATCAAAACCAAACAGTGAAATCTGTTCAAAGTGTTGCTGCATCTGGAATGTGTATCCCAAAATCTGGATATGTTGCTCTCAGTCTGCAATATGCAGATAGTATGATTGTCTGATATACCAAACATCCACACTTGTCTACAGCTATATAAAGCAAATGTAGCAGGATGATGTAGCTGAACAAAGCTAGATATGAATGTGTATGAAGAACAATAAAATGTATATTGATGTTGCAGTAACAGTCCTATCACCAAGTTGAAATAGTTATCATATAAGAAACTGTAGTTAGAACAGTAGTGTGTATATATCTGTAGCTATTAGAAATGTACAGCATATGTATTGGTATTTGAAGGTGTTAATATTATTTTCTTCACCCCACCCTATAACCACATATAACCCATTCCACGTGAAAATGGTATGTGCAATCACAATTAACACCCCTGGACGTTTGTCCTGTTGGGTCATATATATTTGCAGGTCCATTGATGCCTCTGCCTTGTTCATACATCCAAACCTGATGGCCTGTTGCCATCAATTAACCCTGCATGTTGTTGGACTGTGTATTGCTGTTCAAATTATGCATGTGTTATGCACGCTGTTCAATGGTGTGAATATCTGGGTGTTTGGTTAATGGGAATACTAATGCATGCTGTTACAACTAATTGTGAATGGTATTGTATGTCACTAACCCAAACTGTCATGACATAATGCAAAACATAGGACGACAGGGAAGGCGGGTTCCAGTGGACCCACCTCTCCCACCTCAGCTGGCGAGTGCACCTGGCAGTAGTGCCGAGTCCGGACCCTCTTCTGGTGGCCCTGTGCCACCTGCGCGTGGAAGCGCTGCAGGGGATGGGGCTCACCCCCCCTCTGCAAGTGTGGCCGGAGGAGAACCACCACTCACCCTCCGTAGCATCAAGACTGTGGTGCGTAGGGAGATTCGGGACTCTGTTCTCGAGCCCCTACGTCAGCTTGAGGCACGGGTGGCACAACTAACGGGCATGCCTGTTGCCCAGTCTACACAGCCCCCAGCACAGCCCCATCCTGGGCAGTGAAGGAACAGTGGCAACTGCCTATGGGTGGGGATATCAGTTCTACTGTTGCCATCTGTGGGCTCATGGGCTCTGGATATCCAAACCTCCATCCCCGTCAATTGTGTAACCCCCCCCACACGTGTCATATTCCGCCCCGTAAGCGTCTTGTTTGTCTTGTCTGTTTACCTACCCAACCTACCTCCCCAGCTGTACCGACTTCCTTCACCTGACATACCACTCTCACCTGAAAAAAAGAAAAGAAAAAAAGGGCACTCTGTACCCACAAAAAAATTACGCCCCATACATAGCTGCCCATTCCGCACACATGTCTGCTGGACATGGAATCTATCAATTACAATTGGCAGTACAACAAGTATTAATGTTGTCCTGACACCTCTCTCAGGGGTGGAAGGTTTCAAATATCACACCAAATTACATACATATGCACAGCTGTTGCTGATGAAGAAATAGGCAGCTATGGGCCTTACCTACATCCCTCCTGCAAATCCCAAGCTTGTTTCCCTACTGTCTTACCCTCTTTGTGACCCCTTTTTCACTACTTTCCTGTCTCCCCATTTTCTTTTCTTTCAAAGAAAATAGAGCGGGTGTGCGTCAGAGTAAGCACTGGTAAGCGGTTGTAAGCGGGTGTGCGCTTGTGTGCGCGGAGCTAACCGCCAGTGCACATGCGTAAGCTCCACGCAAACCAGTGCTAACCCGGATAAAACTGCTTAAAAGAGCCTTAGTCACTGTGATTGACAGGTCCTGTACTCAGTTCAAAAGCAAAATAAAATCCCACTGTCAGTCCCGAACCCAGGACCTTGGAAACACTAGTCTGTATGACCTACCACTAAGCCATGACTCTTATACAAGAACATTGTGCTAAAATAAATATAACATGTAATAGTAGGGATGAATGTAAAGGGAATATAGGATGTGTAGTACCCAAAGGATGTCATGTAGAATTACTGTCAAAACTACTGGATTCCCATAATAGTAGTGTGTGAACACAAACAGCCATGCTAGTTGTTAGCTTGTAGGTAATAATGTCAGTTAAAGTACATATATAAATGTAAGTATATGTACATATATATATATATATATATATATATATATATATATATATATATATATATATATATATATATATATATATATATATAGTTGTAGGAGTCATTGTGCATACACACTTACTACAGGGAACAGGAGAGAGGAATGGAGAAATGTGAATCTACAACACAACCTGAATCATGAGAGAGATACTAACCTTTACACTCACAGAACAGTGTCCACAGCATACTAGCATGGTCCCTGCCCTTACAATCTGAAAGGGCAACGCCTATCCCACATACCCTTTTATAGCACTGACCTGAAATCACAGTGAGAACTGCAATCAGTACACAACTGGCTGTATGCAATTAGCAAATGCTGGCTTACAATTGGTGCAGAGGCCATCACATGGACCTATGCAGATACCTACAAAAGCATCCAGTACTAACACTCCACACATGCAATACATTCATTGCACTGTCTGGAAGCAGACAGAGGGAGAGAGAAAGGTGAGAGAGAGAGAGAGAGAGAGAGAGAGAACAAATAAAAAAAAAATTATACACTGTGACCCTGTCACCCGAAGCTGTCAGCACTGACAGTAGCAACAGCAAGCAGAAGCTGTGGTAACGCAACCAGCTGCGACAAACACAGGTAATGCAAAGTAGCAGGTTAATAGTGTGCATACTGTGAACCCTCCAAATGTGTCATAGGTCTGTATCTATAGGTATGTCCATGTGATAAGTTGTGTGTACGTAGTTCCACCAAAAGTGGATGACCATACATTACATGTCAATCATTCTTAGGCCATGATCCTGGCAGCAGTTGTCTGTGCGTTGCCCCCAGCAATGGCTGTAGTGACTACTTTGAAAGGTCAGCCAGGTTCAAAAGGCAGGATCAGCCCATCACAAAGGCACACTGGCTGGGAACAAGTGTCTGCAGGTACCCGATATCACTGCATATGCATCCCATACTGCATAATTCCATAGCTTAGCAGACCAGGCCAGTTATGCATATGCTGTGGTAGTTCCCAGGGTCAGTCAAGGTGCCTCCTTAGTGGTGTGGGACCACTGTCGCTGTATGCCACTGTCCAGGTACATATCCTGTAGTACGGCCAAGATAAATTATCAGTGTTATATGCAGTTGTATGTCCTCTCGGAGTGCAGGTAG
Organism: Protopterus annectens; assembly: GCF_019279795.1. NCBI lineage: Eukaryota > Metazoa > Chordata > Ceratodontiformes > Protopteridae > Protopterus > Protopterus annectens. The sequence continues at coordinate 1,895,098,813 of NC_056732.1, read as the reverse complement.
CACACATCCAGGGATACCATGAGGTCACAGTGATGCTGTGTGTTGTGCTCTGCTGAGGGCGGCCCTCACCTGGACATGTGAGATGATAGGGAGGTTACATATAGCTGTGATAAGTATTTCAACTGGTGGGGGAGAAGGAGGGTGGATACGTGTACTGAACATGTCTGCAAGACTGTTGCCAATATCCGTGTGTTTGGTGAATGGTAAGTAGGTGTGTATTAACACACAGCATATCTGAGGCATGTGGTCCATATGTGTAACATAACTGAAGAAGGCCTTGTGGTCATCCATAGTGTTTGTGGCCATGTCCTTCCCAGAGTAGGCCATGGCTGTTGTTATGATGGACCGTAGCGTAGTACCAGTGCTGACTACAGATGCCTTCCCTTAATGTGAATGTGCTCTGTCCTGCAGTAGCCTCCTGCTATTGTTATACAATCTGCCTCTGTCTGGGGTCCACCGGACAGGATGTCTAACCTTTGTGCATAGGGTCTGGGTTAGAAATGTGTGTGCAAGTTCCATGCAATCTGTGGCATGTCCGTGGTAAGCATTTGCAAAGGGGTCAGCAGTGTGGCTTGTGGCTTCCACTGGCCCAGTGTGCTGCATGGATACCATCTCAGTCCCAGCAAGTGAATAACTGTCTAATCACATACATATCAAAGTAGTCTACTGTGCTGGTGGTGGTGGTGGGATATGTATATCCAGGCCGAGTAACTTCCGTCCACATCACAGTAGTGGACGGTGTCCCACATGCAGTACCTTGGGATGAACCCCCAAATTGAGGTTGTGCATTGGACCTGTCAGTGTGTGCTGACTGATGGGGCATGCTACTATGTTGTGTGGAATGTGGCAGGTATTGTTGCACAGGTGTTGGCTGAGCACTGATATCTGGCCATGTCCACCACGACACACACACATGCAACATATGGGAGTAGTAGTATATCACTACACATGAGTATCATGTATAGTATGTGTGCCATATATTGCTGACATAGTCTGCTGATATCCTGTTTGTGTTCTCTTCCAGGGAGATGGTGCGTCAGCCTAATCCTGCCTACTCTGTAGCAGAAGACGAGGAGATCCACCAGAGCCTGGTGCGGGAGTATGACATCCTGTTTTCCCGCACCAGTCAGAATCAGCAGGAGAGGGCTGCACTGTGGCAAGACCTTGTCTGTAGGGTAAATGATATTGGCACGCATAACAGGACATATGAGCAGGTACGACATCACTGCAGTGATTTAATCCGAAGTGTCCGTCAGCATGCATCAGATATCCACAGGCAACAGGTTTCCACAGGAGGTGGGGTGGCCACACATCCCCCCCTCACCAGACTGGAGGGGCTACTCCTAAGTGTTGTGGCTCCAGCCCCAGAACAGCAACAGCAGTACACCTGCATTATGATGGAGGCTGGTTCCACACAGCAGCACGACATGAAGCGTGCAGGTAATATGCCATATGTACACTTGACTGTTCTGTACACTGTATCATATGCAATATCAATGGCACAGTTGTGCCCACTGACATTAATCTCATCATTTCTGCAGGTCCCTTCGGGGTTACAGCACGGCAGGCCATCCATGCTGGTGAGTGTGTTAAACATAACCTATAATAGCCCTGATAATGCTAGTAACAGTAGTGTAACTCAGTAGTGCTCTGTGTGTATACTGCGGGGTGTGCATGTGTGCATGTGTGCAGGTGTGCCTGTGCCCATGTGTGCAGGTGTGCCTGTGTCCACGTGAGCATGTGTGCCTGTGTCCACGTGTGCATATGTGCATGTGTGCCTGTGTTCACGTGTGCATGTGTGCATGTGTACACATGACCATGTGTGCATGTGTGCATGTGTCCACGTGTGCATGTGTGCATGTGTCCACATGTGCATGTGTCCACATGTGCATGTGTGCATGTGTGCAGGTGTGCCTGTGTCCACGTGTGCATGTGTGCCTTTATCCATGTGTGCATGTGTCCATGTGTGCCTGTGTGCATGTGTGCCTGTGTGCATGTGTCCACGTGTGCATGTCTGCATGCGTGCCTGTGTCCATGTGTGCATATGTGCCTGTGTCCATGTGTGCATGTGTGCATGTGTCCATGTATGCATGTGTGCATGTGTGTAGAAGTGCATCACTGGTAACAATGTCTGGAGACTGTAAACTGTGTTTCCTGTCTTCCTTCCACAGGTTCTGGTGCTGCTCTGGTGACCTGCAGCAGGGAACCTGAATCTTGTGCCACAGGTACTGGTAATGATGATATTTGTGTAATGGTACAGGAAGGTGTGTCAGGGTCCGCCATTGGTAAGCCAATTGACAGTACACAGCTGTCAACCCCATCATTGCGCACAGTCATCCCGCCAGTACATCCTTTGTCACCATTGTCCCTAGGTGATGGACAGGATACAGTGGGCATAGACCAGGGTAATGTGGCACCTGTGGCACATGCGTCCCCACACAGCAGCCATGGGCAGGGTCTTCCGATGGTACCACACAGACAGTTGCCCATGGGTTCTCGTGGGAGCATCCGTGGGCGTACTGCCTCTGGCCGACGTGCCCAAAGAGGTCTGTCAACCTCAGCTATGTTTCGGACTGTCATGCAGGCACAGTCATGTATGGAAAGGTACACCAGACAGGGTCTGAGGGAGCTGAGAGCATGTCGCACAGCCATGACAGACAGTATGCGTGACATTGCGGATGCTATCCGTAATTTCACCGATGTCATAGACAGATGTTGTGGGGACATATTACAGCAGTTCAAAAACCAGATGTCCATGAGCCAGGGCAATGGTGGGCGTTTGCGGCATCAACGTGGCCGTATGTCAGCAACAGCAGCAGCTGGCAGTCGGCGAGGATGACAACAGGCTCGCACATGCCCCCATAGTGCCAGCAGCAGCCCCAGCAATGCTTGGTCTGTGCTGTCATTGGAACGCCCCAGGAGACCATGTGCATGTGGCTCTGGACAGTCCCAACAGTGACCTGTGTCCAGTCTACACACTCCCGCTTCTGACAGTACCCAGTCTGGCTTAGTACTGGATACGGTCCATAGCACCCCTGCCAGGCACAGTCCCCCC
>NC_056732.1:1895083937-1895095258 GCF_019279795.1 Protopterus annectens | reverse complement strand
TTGCTGTGCATTTGTTACAATCTACACAGACAACTTGTTATTAAATTGTTACAGTTATATGTAAATGTGGTATAACCTACCTGGGATAACTAATTTTTACACTGATACAGCTAGCTGTGCATGTGTTGCAACCTACACACATAACAGCTTGTTATGAAATTGTTACAGTTATATGTAAATGTGCTATAACCTACATGGGATAACTAATTTTACACTGATACAGCTAGCTGTGCATGTGTTACAACCTACACACATAACAGCTTGTTATGAAATTGTTACAGTTATATGTAAATGTGCTGTAACCTACATGGGATAACTAATTTTACACTGATACAGCTAGCTGTGCATGTGTTACAACCTATGCACAGAACACTTTGTTATTAAATTGTTACAGTTATATGTAAATGTGGTATAACCTACATGTGATAACTAATTTTTACACTGATACAGCTGGCTATGCATGTTACAACCTATGCAGAGAACACCTTGTTATTAAATTGATACAGTTATAACTGAATGTGCTATAACCTACATGCGGATTGCTAATTTTACACTGATACAGCTAGCAGTGTGTGTGTTACAACCTACACAGAGAACACCTTGTTATTAAATTGTTACAGTTATATGTAAATGTGCTGTAACCTACATGGGGATAGCTAATTGTACACTGATACAGGTAGCTTTGCATGTGTGGGGTCATTTACTGCACTGTTATAACTTGATATTACTTGTGAACCTCTGCTATCTCTGAAAAAACAAAAACAAAAACAAAAAATCTTGCTTTTTTCCCACTTTTCTGAGATTTAAAAAAGTTCAGTTACAGGCTTGCTGTTCCTGAACTGTTTGTAAGTTTCTGTGAGGCCATTTTTGCTTGGGCTAAGGGAAAGTCTCTCTGTTGATCAGTGGCAGTGAAAAACATTGAGCAGCTCCCCTGCCCCCCGTGGGAGTGGTTACTGACTTGAAACTGTAGTTTTATTGGCTGTATTGGGTCAATTCCTGGCTCTTTCCAGCCCCTGCTATCAAGCACGCTTTAGCGTGCCTTAGTGCAATTTAGCGCGGAGTTGCCGCTAGAGCAGCATCGGGCAGCGCCAGTTTAACAAGGTTAAACTTTTTTCTGGCTCCATAAATTCTGTTCTTCATTTTTTTCCTTAGAACTGCTCTTCTAGTAATCTAAACAGTATATCCCTTAACTAAAAAGCGCAGCACTGCACTTGTTCCTAAAAAGCTTTTTTTTTTTTTCTCCAAAAAAAAAAAAAAAAAAAGAAAAAAAAGCTCAGCTCTGGGTATTGCATTTTTAGCATTTATTTGTCTTAAAAGCATCTTCTTTTCAGGCTTAGCACTTCTGTATTATACAAAGTCCCTCACTAGCGAAACCCCCCCCCCAGGAGTACCCACTTCCTTACTAAGTCCTCTCTCATTCAGTTACACCCCAAACTTCTTAATTTCTCTAGTCGAAGGGACAGATGCTGGCGTCCTCTCCTGTCCAGTTGGTGAATCTGGGAATATTGAGGCAATGTTACAATTGCTTCATGTACACAGACAACCCTCTCCTCCTCCCACATAACACAAATACTTGTGAGAGATGCAGCTATTTAGCCAAACTGGAGGCTGAGCTCTCTCAACTCAGGACTGGCAAGACCAGACAGGAGGAGAAGGCAACTACACACACCACAAAACCAGTCTCACATAAAGATATCACAACAATGAATCAAACACATAAACACACAAAGACATACTCGGAGGCTCTGAGCAAAAATTTACCTAAACAGCAGAGGCCTCCAAAGCAGACACCCAAGCAACCGCCACCTCATGACACACCACAGGCAACACATAAAACACAAAATCAGTGTGCAAAGCAGTCACAGCCCTTAAGGCCAAATACAACACCAAACATACTTGTCATAGGTGACTCCATAGTCAGACACACTGACATCCCACTCACCAGGCTGAACAAGGAGAGGGTCACAGTAAGCTGCCTATCGGGAGCTAGAATCCACCACATAACACAAGCACTCGGGTCACTCCACAGCAAGTACAAATATGACACAGTCATTGTCCATGCTGGTGTGAACGACCTGAGACATACCTCCCTGGACTACATGAAAAGAGACACAGAGGAGCTCTCTGATTATGTAGCCCAGGCAGGTATGACCCTGACCCTGAGCAGCATCCTTCCTTCACCAAGAATGATGCCACAACATAGAGACAAGATGATCAGCTTTAACAATTGGCTTAATTTCTGGTGTCATTCAAAGGGGATCCAGTGTCTGTCTGCCTGGGATGACATGCTTGACAAGCCACGCTGCTTCACAAGAGATGGCTTGCACCTGTCACCCCTGGGATTCCGGATATTGGCTAAGGCTCTTGCTACCCCCATAGTGCCTTGTTTAGGCAAGGCTCAAATTCTAAACCTACCACCCTAGAAAACAAAAATGGGAAGAAACTAAGGGTAATGCTGCTCAATGCCGGAAGTCTAAGTCTCAAAATGCATGCATTCGAGGCCCCTCTCAGTATGGAGAACATCGATGTCTGTGCTTTGACTGAAACCTGGTTCAAGGCTCCTGAGAGCACCCCGGCACTATCAGGTTGTACTTTATGTCATGCGTTCCGGCCCCAAAACCCGGACCACACCACAAAAGGAGGGGGTGTATCCATATTCATCAAGGATACCCACACCTCCAGGTTGGTGGCAATGCACGAAGCATCGGAAACCATCCAGGTGCAATTAACCATAGGCAAAACTGCTCTACAATTTGTAGCATGCTACAGGCCACCCTCTCAAACTCAGGAACCCCACACAGCCTTCCTGAAGACACTGGAGGGTATAAAAGTATCTCCAAACACCATTATATTGGGTGACTTCAACTACCCGAATATAGACTGGGAACATTACTCAAGCCCAAACTTTCTAGCCCAAAGGTTTCTGGAGTTCATAAATTCAAATGCCATGGAACAACTAGTCACCGTTCCCACAAGAGGAGAAAATATACTAGATCTCATCATCACAAACATGGGGACAAAATGCTCCACACCGGAAGTATATCCCTCATTGGTGAGATCAGATCATAAACTAATCTCACTGAATATCCACATCCCGCCCCCACCCTAAACAAAAAAGACCACAGTGAAGAACTTCTCTAAAGCAAACTTCACACTACTCAAGACTGGGGTGGTATCCTTCAAGGCCCCCGAGCCAGTGGAAACCACAACCCAAGCTGCGGAAGCCCTTACAAATGCCTTCTACGAACACCTCCAGAACTGCATGGATCAGGCAATCCCTAATAAAACCAAGATTCTTTCCACCAAGGGCAAACGTCCAGTCTGGTGGACCCCAGCCATAAACAAACTTTACAATAAGAGGAGAAAGCTGTTACATGATAGAGCAAAATCCATAAAAGAGAAGACACCTTTGATCATTATTAGTAAAAATACGAGCACTCATAAAATCATCCAAGGCCAACTTTGAGAGAAAATTGCCATAGATTCAAGAGACAATCATAAGGCCTTCTTCAGCTATGTTAGAAACCTGGGTGGAAACTCCCAGATATGCTCAGAATTAGTCCAAAATGATACAAAAATCACTGAACCCACAGACATTGCCAACATACTGGCAGACAGGTTCAGTGCAAACTTCACCCCCCCCCCCACAAAAGGAGAGATAACTATCCCAGTGGAGTGCAGCCTCCCAGACATCTCCAATGCGCAGGTGAAAGCTGCTCTCTCTAAAGCTAAAAACACAGCATCAATGGGACCAGATGGTGTCCCCAGCTGTGTGCTACATGAACTCAATGAGGAACTAAACCCGCACATAAGGCAGCTGTTTAATCTTAGCCTTACCACAGGATACATGCCCAAAGAGTGGCGTACGGCAACTGTGGTCCCACTCCACAAAGGTGGTGCCTCTACGGACCCTGGTAATTACCACCCCATAAGCTTAACAAGCCTGGTTTGCAAAGCTATGGAGAGGATCATAATGGAACTCATAAACAAAGACATAGGGGACTTGCAGACATTGGACCCGACCCAGTTTGGCTTTGTCAAGGGCAGATCATGCCTTTTGAACTTGGTTGACTTCTTCGAAACAGTCACCAAGGCCATTGATGAGGGAAAGGCAGTCCATACAGCCTACCTTGACCTTGCAAAAGCTTTCGACACAATACCCCACTCGGGTATTATAGAGAAACTTACCAGCTTAAATGTAAACCCATATGTCACAAGATGGGTTGCAAACTGGCTAAAGGACAGAACCCACAGGGTTAGAGTAGCTGGCGCCATGTCAGACTCCAAGCCGGTCACAAGTGGTGTCCCACAGGGCTCAGTCCTTGGCCCCCTGTTGTTCGGCATCTACTCTCAGAAGTACAGGCTAACATAGGAGGACTATGGCTGACAAAGTTTGCAGATGACTGCAAACTGGGAGCCATAGTGGAAAGTACATCGGACACAGATATCCTTCAGAGGGGTCTCACGGAAACTGATAGCTGGTGCCAGAGCCATGGCCTGAAGTTAAATGCCAAAAAATGTATAGTCATACCCTTCGGGAAAAACAAGGTAACCCCAAGCTACCATATAGGTGGCAATCCACTAAGCACAGAAGAGGTTATCAGGGACCTGGGGACCCAGGTTGACAGTGGCCTTTCTTTTGACACTCACATTGCTAAAGTGATTAGAAAAACCTTCTACATTGCCCACCTGATCATGAAGGGATTCACAACCAGATCAAGTGAGGTCATTGTCCCTTGTACTCTTCACTTATCAGACCAATGATTGAGTACAATGCCCCATTTGGGATGTATCTCACCCGACACCTGCAGCAATTGGAGAGACCCCAAAAGTTCCTCACCAAAAGGATAAAGGGACTCCAAAATCTGTCATATGCTGCCAGACTGAAGAAACTCCAGCTCTATTCAGTTGCATACCATCTGCTCAGAGGTGACCTGTGCCTGACATACAAGGCCATGTCCAACCCGGAATTAATGGACATGCTCCACCTCAAAAAATCCAAATCTACCAGATCCACTAGAGCAAGCGACTTAAACCTTAGCACGGATATAAATAGGACATGCTGGAGGGATAGATTTGTCACCCAGAGACTCCCTATGTTGTGGAATAAATTCCCGGTCCATGTGAGGCAGAGCACCTCGCTGGCTCTGTTCAAGAGAAATCTTGACCGGTGGATGGGAGATCGTAAGTTTACCCCGGGAATCATTTCTGTGTCACTGCTGGACAGAGGCACAACAAACTAATGGGCACAGTATTTTTTAACATAAGGGGTGGTGTAAGCCACAAAAACTCTGGGCTAGGCTTATAAATGCCTTAGGGCAGATAGCCTAGTATAAACCTATGAACCTATGAACCTATGTTAAGGTTCCCTATTAGAAGACAGAAGATGCATTCACGAATGTGTCTTGGTCGAACTTAAAAGACTGTAACGGCAAAATATCGAAGCGGCTTTTAAGCAAATTCTTTGTCTCGGAAGAATTTGCTTGGCCGCTTTGTTACTTTGCCATTTCTGGCACTGTAGTGCGGTCGCGGAGTTGGTATATTTAAGTAGGGGGGGTGTGGAGGGAGCAGCCTTCAACATGGGGGGTTGAAGCCATCACACTTAATGTAATGTTTAAAGTTTTTTTTTTTTCTTGTTGGAACAGCGATTATTTTTCCTTGGAAATAAAATTGTTGTTCTGACAGCTCAACATTGTAAGCTTTCGCTTACATAGGGTCGATTAATCATCGTTTGCTTTTTTAAGCATTTGATGATCTAAAATAGACCCTGTGTTACAACCTACACAGAGAACACCTTGTTATTACATTGTTACAGTTACATGTAAATGTGCTATAATCTACATGGGATAACTAATTTTTACACTGATACAGCTAGCTGTGCATATGTTACAACCTACTTAGAGAACACCTTGTTATTAAATTGTTACAGTTATATGCAAATGTGCTATAACCTACATGGAATAATTAATTTTTACACTAATACAGCTGGTTGCGCTTGTGTTACAACCTACACAGAGAATACCTTAATACTTTGTTATTACATTGTTACAGTTACATGTAAATGTACTATAATCTACATGGGATAACTATTTTTTACACTGATACAGCTGGTTGTGCTTGTGTTACAACCTACACAGAGAACACCTTGTTATTAAATTGTTACAGTTATATGTAAATGTGCTATAACCTACATGGGGATAACTAATTTTTACACTGATACAGCTAGCTGTGCATGTGTTACAACCTACTTAGAGAACACCTTGTTATTAAATTGTTACAGTTATATGTAAATGTGCTATAGCCTACAAGGGATAACTAATTTTTACACTGATACAGCTAGCTGTGTGTGTTGCAACCTACCCAGAGAACAACTTGTTATTAAAGTGTTACAGTTATATATAAATGTGTTATAACCTACATAGAGAACACCTTGTTATTAAATTGTTACTGTTATATGTAAATGTGCTGTAGCCTACATGGGTAACTAATTTTTACTCTGATACAGCTGGCTGTACATGTGTTGCAACCTATATAGAGAACGCTTCATTTGTGTACTGATAGTTACCTGTTTATGTTTTATAACCTTTCTTCATATACTTGCCTGTACATCTGTTGTTCAGATATCATAGCATTTCTGGTTTATTTAAGGTGTCATATTTTCGGATTCACTAGAGAATCTCGAGATACTGAAACCTCGGATTTCAGTATCTCGAGACTAGCACAGCGAATTCTGGAAATGGTTCAAAAGCACGAATTCCGGAAATGTCGGCGGTTCAAAAGCATGCCATTTGCAAAGGCAAAACTGCCACAGACAGGCTGCTATGGTTAGTTACAACCCTGACATTTGCTGCAAGCAAGCAGTTAACTACAGCCCTGACGTTAGCTGCAACCATGGCAGACAATGCTGCCATTGCTCCAGGGATGTTCGGCACAGTATACTCCATAATCAATACACAAAAAGGACACCCTGTACTACTGTTGGATGGGTATGTCTTAAATGGGGTTAAAATAAACAAGGAGAAAACATTAAATCAGGAGAAAGTAAACAAGGAGAAAATGTTAAATCGGGAGAAAGTAAACAAGGAGAAAACTTACTGGTGCTGCAAATGGAAATGTGCCCATAAGTGTAATGGTAGGGCTATCACGCAATGTCTGCCTGAGGGGGAACTGCTGCTCAAAACAGTAGGGCATAACCATTGTGTGGACTCCTCCGAGATTAAACGGTATCATATATGTGCAATGTTAAAGGTGAAATCTGAGTTATCCCGTGACATGTGGGCTTTCTGGGCTTTACCAGAAAGGCTCATCCAGACTCTGCTACACTTTGCTGTGAAGGAAAGGTTAGTTTGCTGTTATTTTTTGTATTTCTGTATTGCCTTTCTATATTTTGAATACTGTAGTTTTTCTTTACCTTGTGTTTTGCTTGCATTCTGTTTTAACAGCATATTAAAACTTCAAAAGAGACCACAGCTCTCTCTGTTCTGAGTCAGGCAGAATTTTTTCCCTCCCTCCCACCCATTTAAGTTGTCTTGTTAAATACCACTGTCTTTCTAGTTGCCCGCCTCTTATGTTAATCTGACCATATATCTCATTTCTCTCTACTTTCACTGGCTTATGTGAGTAATCACAAAACCATCACTTTGAAATCCCACCCCTTCAATTATTTAAATTTATTGGCCATCCTACAGTATTTCATAGTACCAAAATACAAAAGTGACCACCCCTTTCAGTCCATCTTGCTGTTTTAAAATAGTAACTCTCCACTAAACCTTAACTTTTTAAACAGGTAAAACTCAAGTTACCTACTTTCACATCTAACTTCTCTAGTGCACACTGCAGAGTGCATTCTTTTCAATCTTACCTTTAAGCATCCCTGTGACTAGCACTTTCTCGAATACCTGCTGGAAAGCACTAGGAAGCCTTAAACTCATACATACACTGCACTCTCCTTGTTAACAAGGAGAAATTAATAGTAGGCACTAAACAGCCTATAATTGCAAAGTACCTTGCTAAGGAAACCGCTCCTATACTTTACAAGGAAAAAAAAAAAGCCCCAAACCAGGCATGTCCAAGGGTCAGCTTCCAGTGATTTCTCCTGTCCACCTGGTGAATCTGGGCATACTGGGACAATGCAGCAATTGCCTCATGTACACAGACAACCCTCTCCTCCTACCACCCAACACTACAACCTGTGAGAGATGCACTTATATAGCCAAAATGGAAGCAAAGCTCTCTCCACCCAAGATTGTGCTAAACAGTCAAGAGGAGAAGGTTAACACCCACACTACACCTCAACAAACACATAGCCCTTCCAAACCGGCACCACCAACACCCACACATAGCAACACTAAATCCACATATGCAGAGGCCCTTAACTGTAACCTGCCCAAGCAACAAAGACCTCTGAAGCTGAAACGCAAACAAACACCAATCACAACCAATGTGTCACATAGTTCACAACACCAGTGTGCCACCCAGCAACAGCCCCTAAGGCAAGACAATGTACCTAACACTTTAGTCATAGGTGACTCTATAGTCCGGCACACTGATGTCCCTCTCACCAGGTTGAATAAGGAGAAAGTTACAGTCAGCTGCCTGTCGGGTGCCAGGATCCGCCACATAACGCATGCACTCAAGTCACTCCACAACAAGTACAAATATGACTCTGTCATTGTCCATGTTGGAGTGAATGACTTGAGACGTACCTCCCTGGACTACATGAAAAGAGACATGGAAGAGCTCTCAGATCATGTGGCCCAGGCAGGTATGACCCTAGCCCTGAGTAGCATCCTGCCTTCGCCCAGAATGATACCACAATATAAGGATAAAATGATTGACTTCAACAATTGGCTAAGCTTATGGTGTCATGTCTGCCTGGGATGACATGATTGACAGACCACGATGCTTTGCCAGAGATGGTCTGCACCTGTCGCCCCTGGGATTCAGGTTACTGGCTAAGGTTCTTGCCACCCCTATAGTGCCTTTTTTAGGCAAACTTCAAAGGACAAAACCACCACCATAACAGGTACAAGCATGCAAAATCTGAAGGTAATGCTACTCAATGCTAGAAGTCTAAACCTCAAAATGCACTCTCTCGAGGCACTCCTAAAAATGGAGAACATCGATATCTGTGCAGTAACTGAGACCTGGTTCAAGACTCCAGAGAGCACCCCTGCAATACCAGGCTACAACTCTTACCACACTTTTCGGCCACCAAACCAGGACCGAAACTCTAAAGGTGGAGGAGTGTCAATATTCTCCAAGGATATTCACACCACCAGGCTAGTTGGCCAACACAATGTGTCTGAAATTCTCCAAGTGCAACTAACACTAGGTAAGACTGCAATCCAAATTGTAGCTTGCTACAGATCCCCCACCATACCCCAAGATTCTCACTACACCTTTCTAAACATACTGGAAAATATTAAGATAGAACCAAACACCCTAATACTGGGTGATTTTAACTACCCTGCCATTAACTGGGAAAACTACTCATGTCCCAACACCTTTGCATAGCGGTTCTTGGAATTCATAAATTGCAACACCCTGGATCAACGAAACCATAGTCCCACCAGGGCTCCAATATCCTAGACCTGGTCATTACCAACATGGGAAATCAATGCTCCATACCTATGGTCACCCCTCGTTAGTCAGGTCTGACCATAAGCTAATCACCCTTAACATCCACATCCCACCCCCACCCCCCCAGTAAAGAAACCACCATAAAAAACTTCTTTAAAGCCAACTTCATGCTACTCAAGTCAGAAGTGACAAACTTCATGACACCCATGCAGACGGGAACTGAAAGTTCAACTGCTGAATCCTACACTACGGCACTGTACGAGTACATCCACTCATGCATGAATCGTGCCATCCCAAATAGAACCAAAATGCTCTCATCCAAAAAAAGGAAGCCAATCTGGTGGTCCCCTGCCATAAACAAACTTTACAACAAAAGGAAGAAACTTTTGCAGAAAAGAGGAAAATCCCAGGATGCAAAAACTCCCTTACTAGCCTCAGTAAGAAACTGAGATGCCTCATAAAATCCTCCAAAGCTAGTTACGAAAATAAAATTGCCAAAGATTCCAAAGACAACCACAAAGCATTCTATAATTATGTCAAGAATGTAAATGGCAATGCTCAGATCTGCTCTGAGCTAAAACAGAATGGCATTAAATATACTGATCCGAAGGATATTGCCAATATCCTGGCAGATCGATTCAGTGCCAACTTCACCCCTCTCACCCCTAAATGGCCCATCTCAATACCAGAAGATTGCCAAATTCCAGTAATAATGGCCACACAGGTACAAAACGCACTCTCTAAAGCCAAGAATGCAGCATCCATGGGACCAGATGACATCCCGGGCTGTGTACTACATGAAATACAATATGAACTGGCACCTCACCTAAGTGTCATGTTTAATCATAGCCTCACCTCAGGTTTCGTGCCCACTGAGTGGTGCAGAGCTATAGTTATCCCAATCCACAAGGGGGGATCCACCTTGGATCCCGGAAACTACCGTCCCATCAGTCTGATAAGCCTTATCTGCAAGGCCATGGAACGTATTATCATGGAACTTATAAACAAAGACATTGGCAACCTTCAAACACTGGACCCCACCCAGTTTGGGTTTGTGAAGGGCCGATCTTGTCTCCTGAACCTGATTGACTTCTTTGAATCAGTCTCCAGAGCCATGGACAAGGGTAAGGTGGTCCACACAGCCTATCTAGACCTTGCCAAGGCCTTTGACACCACCCCCCACTCTGGAATCATAGATAAACTTACTAAGTTGGGCATTAATCCCTATGTCACCCAATGGGTTGCTAAATGGCTTACTGATAGAACCCACACTGTAAAAGTAGCCGACTCCAAATCCAGCTCCAGACAAGTGACAAGTGGAGTACCTCAGGGTTCAGTCCTGGGGCCGCTCTTGTTTGGCATCTACTTCTCTGAAGTACAGGTCAACACTAAGGGACTCTGGCTAACAAAGTTTGCAGATGACTGCAAACTGGGAGCCATTATTGAATCCCCAAATGATGTGGATACTCTACAAAAGGGCCTTACAGAAACAGATGCTTGGTGCCAGAGCCATGGGCTCAAGCTCAATGCCAAGAAATGTATTGTTATCCCTTTGGGAAAAACATGTATCCATGAATTACCATATAGGTGGCAGTACACTAAACACAGAAAGTGTGATAAGAGACTTAGGGACACAGGTGGACAGTGGTCTCACCTTCGATAACCACATCGCCACAACAGTCAGGAAATCCTTCTATGTGGCACACCTCATCACAAAGGGCTTTTCATCCAGAAAAAAG
>NC_056732.1:1895038937-1895078937 GCF_019279795.1 Protopterus annectens | reverse complement strand
AAGAGTGGGCAAATATTGCCAAGTCAATATGTGCCATGCTGATAGACTCCTACCCAAGAAAACTGAATGCTGTAATTAAATCAAAATATGCTTCAACAAAGTATTAGTTTAAGGGTGTGCACACTTATGCAATCAGCTTATTATATGTTTTTTTATTTTTTATATTTTTTCCTTTAACAGATTTGTTTGTTTTTCAATTGAATTGTACAGATTATAGGTCACATTAAAGGTGGAAAAAGTTTTGAAATGATTTATTGTGGTCTCATTTTTTTATATCACAAATACCTGGCAATATGTATGGGTCTACTTCAGTAGACCGACTTCCCTGAAAATCGAAGCCTAGATACGAGATACAAAGAGACCGAAAAGATTAGGACATCAAATGGCAAAACAGTGGAAGTTTAACATGGGAAAAGACTCGGTTGGCCAACATGGCGACCTTTGCCCTTTTCTACACTGTAGTGCGATCTCAGACTTGGCATATTTATGTAAGGGGGTGTGGGGTGGGTTGAATTTAGTGTGGTTTGCTTATGTGGTGGTGTTGGACAACTTACTGTTTTCCCAGTGTGACGTTCCAGTGATTTGTATAGTTGGTGTCCTGGTCTGTTCGTTTCTTTCATCTCAGGTATCCGGGCTTCGGTTTTCATGTAAGTCGATCTACTGAAGTAGATCTATCTATATACATATATATATATATATATTATAGAGAGAGAGAGAGAGATTAGATATAGATATAGATACTGTAGATAAATAGATATATCTGTTTATTTATATATATATATATATATATATATATATATATATATATATATATATATGTGTGTGTGTGTGTGTGTGTGTGTGTGTGTGTGTGTGTGTGTGTGTGTGTGTGGGTGTCTGTGTGTGTGAATGTCTAGGATTCTAAAAATAAGATCGTCCAGGATCAATAGCCTAGTAAGAAACTATGAAACTATGAAATTAAACAGACAGAGCACACACTTGTGATTTTTTTACTTCTCTTTAGGAATGACTTACTACTTACTGTCCTTTACCTGTTTTTACGGACAATATTTTAATTTTAACAAAAACTGTATTTTCTAATCAGTCTCTTTGGTGGGTGAAGGGCCAGCTGCCCCTGATGCAAAGTGTTAAGGGACATACTAGGGAGATACTGCTTAGTCAGTAGTGCTTTACCCCCACATTCACAAATAAATGCCACTAGTGCATTTACAGGTGGAATCACAAAATCAGTCGGCTGTATAACAGGAGGAAGAAAATTGCAGCAAAAATTAGGAGGTGCAGCACCCAGCAGGATAAAACCACTGTTATCAAACTAAACAAACAACTCAGATGAAAACTAAAGTCTACCAAAGCCACATTTGAGGTAAGTTTGGCCTCTCAGGCCAAGGACAACCACACAGTATTCTTCAGCTATGCCTGCAACCTCAAAGGTAATACATAATTGTGTGCAGAGCTCATTGTAAATGGAGCCACCTATACCAAACCAGATGATATAGCAAACCTCCCAGCTCATAAATATAAGTCCCCCTACTATCACTAGGGAACAGGTCCTTAATGCTCTCTCTAAGACCAAAAACACTGCATCAACGTGCCCAGACAATATCCTAGGATGCCTTCTAAATAACATGAAACATGACCTATCATGACCTCTGGAATTACTATTTAACTGTAGCCTCCAATCAGGCTTTGTGCCTCGTGAATGGAGAAAGGCAACAGTCATCCCTCTGCGCAGAGGTGGGCCATCTACAGACCCATAAATCTCACTAGTCCTGTATGTAAAGTCATTGAAAGAATTATCATGGAGATTGTCAATAGAAATATAGTAAACCTCCAGACACTGGACCCAACCCTGTTCAGTTTCATCAAGGGCAGATCATGTCTACTCAACCTGGTCACCAAAGCAATGCATCAGGGCAAAATCGTTCACACTGCCTACCCTGACCTGGCCAAGGCATTTGACACAATACCCTACTCGGGTATTGTTAACAAACTCAAGAGGTTAGGTACAAACCCATATGTCACCTGATGGATAACCAACTGGCTCACAGACAGGACCCAGTAAGTAAGAATGGGGAGCCCACCTCTACAAATAGGCCAGTCACAAGTGGAGTTCCTCAGGGATCAGTCCTTGGACTGCTCCTTTTTTGCATTTACTTCTCAGAAGTCAAGGCCAATGTCAGCGGTTTCTGGCTGACTAAATTTGCAGATGATTGCAAATTAGGAGCTGTCATTGAAACTCACACTGGCACAAATGTTCTCCAGGAGGGGCTGACAAAGACAAACAACTGGTGTCAGAGTCATGGACTAAAACTAAATGCCAAGAAATGCATAATAGTATCCTTTGGGAAGTCATCCATCCCTGGTAACTATCATATTGACAACACAACCCTTAGAGTTGACCCAGTATTCAGGGACTTAGGGACACACATAGATAGTAATCTAGCCTTTAATCATCATGTGTCTACAGTGGTGAGGAACTCATTCTATATTGCGCAACTTATAAACAAAGGTATGGCATCTAAGTCCATGGAAGTCATTGTTCCACTGCATTTGGCATTCATCAGACCTATCATTGAGTACAATGCCCCCTTTGGTATGTACCTAACCAAGCATATTCAATAACTGGAATGTCCACAAAAGTTCCTCACTAAAAGAATACAGGGCATAAGTAATATGTCCTATGCAGACTGCCTCAAGGCCCTATCCCTGTATTATATCTCCCACAGGCGTTTGGGGGGAGCTCTATTCCTGGCATACAGGTGGAGCGGAGTTCACAGCACTCAGAGAGGAAGTCACAACGTTAAAAGCGGACGTATCGAAACTTTTGGAACTAGTAGGGAAGTTAACTGCATCTGTACAAACTGACATTAACACCAGCTCTCCCCAGCGAGTGAGGAATGCCTCGAGTACTCCTCCCTACTTAGCTGAACGAATTGAATTAAATAGTATGGGGGACATTCCTAATGGACAACCGCAGGGTTCTGCAAACATACAAAAAATAGCCAAAACGGCTTCAGGAATCGACATGAAGGATTTGGGAGATAACATCATTTCAGAAGCCGAATTCACATTCGACTTCAGTTTGTTTCACCAAAAAGAGGAAACGGAGAGACTTGGGGCTGTACCAAAAAGACGTGAAACAAAAAAGACTTATTCTAATGTAACCAAGAAAAATGCCAGTAACAAAAATGCAGGTACTGTGTTTAAAGACTTTGTAGCTAGTTCAGACAAATGTACTGTATCAAAAGGAAATTTAGATAAAAATGTGTCTTTTATAAATAGAGAAAACAATGACTTATATATGCAAGATTTTTTAAATGATGAATGTGTGTTAGAACTTGATGAGGGAGTATGTAATTATAGAAATGAACATAACGCATTTAAGCAAACATCAAATATTAGGAGTAAAATTTATCTTTTGGGGAAAAAATTAATACAGTTTAAGAGTGTTAAACTGGACAATGTATACCTTGAAAAATGTATTAATTTAAACATTGTACCTAAAGGACTGCATTTTTTCAAGCTACCATTAGGGTTTGAATATACTAACACTATTAAGCAAGATTTTAACAAACTTTTTGATTTATTTGGAAGTATGTACATTAAAATGGTTATGAAGCACAATGATGAGAAAGTGGCTATATTGTACAATGAGATAGAAGAGCTAAATGATGAAATAATGTATGACAAAGATTTTGAGAATTGGCAAGATTTATATTTTAAACAGTTTGAGACAGCTAGTTATAAGATGAGGACGATATACAATAGAAAAATACACAAGTTGGAGAGAGATACAGAATTGTACAGGTTAGGTAGAGTTTACATTTGGCCACTACCAAGGAGAGATAAAGACAATGCCACGTTTCCAGAGCACAGTGAAAGGAAAAGAGTTTATAGTAGACAGGATGGTGATGTAAATTTTCAAGGGGGTCGTTTCTTCCCAGCACCAAAGAAACATCAGAAGAGATACCAATAGATACCAATATAGTTAACAACAGCCCATTAGTGGACAATGTACTCAATATAGAGAACGAGTGGACAGCTGACAATTACTTGGTGAATAATGCATCTTTTAGTAACCCTAAGATCTATAATTTCAAAGGTTATATGGTATACAACTATACTAGTTTTGAAATTAAAGAAGAGCTGTTCACCTTGTTCAGTAAGGGAATGAAGTATATACCTACGGGACGTTTCGACCTATTTGATACCATCAAAGAGGTAAAAATGTACTGTCGGAGACTAAATTTGGCTTTCCAGTTTAAAGACAGTGATAAATTATCCTTGGACTATGATAACAAACTAGCTAAGAAAAGCACATATATACCCCCCAACAATACACAGGTGTCCCTTTATGAACAAGTTGTTTGCAGAGACATTTATGCCGCTTTCAACAACATTAGAAAGGGAGTTGAATCCTATAGTTTATTTAAGGACAACCTTACTATTAATGAAAGGAAAATGTTAAATGACATCATGTCCAACAGTGATGTTAGAATCATGAAACCCGACAAGGGTGGGGGGATTATAGTGACATATACTAATGAATATCAACAACGAATCCATGAAATTTTGTTTGATTCTGGTAATTATGAAGCTATTTCAAGGAACCAGATTAACATCGGACATAGAAGGATAGACCTAGTCATAGAAGAGTTCTTGTTGGACAACAGGATTACTGAGGAATTATACAATTTTTTAAGGAATGAATACCCCGTTCTGGCTCATATAATTGGTATTCCCAAGATCCACAAAAACATCCAGAATCCACCATTAAGACCCATTATATCTGGGTCCAAGTCGAAAACTTTTAACCTTGGTGTTACAGTGGACCACTGGACGAAACATATATATGATAAAGTCCCACACCTTATTAAAGATTCTTGGGATTTATTAAAAAAACTGAACCAAGATGTTTGGAATGAGGGCTTAACATTCATAACAGTGGACGTCAAGGATTTATTTTCCTGTATACCCAAGGATTTAGGACTTGAATACTTTAGTAACAGCTTGGTGAAATATTCTGGGTATACTTGGGACAAGATACAACTAATCACGTGTATGATGGAACTCATACTTGACCATAATTACATCGAGTTCCAGGGTGAAACCTTTAGGCAAACCAAGGGAGTAGCGATGGGCGCATCTTGTGCGCCCATATTTGCTAATTTAGTTATGCTGGAATGGGAGAACCAGTATATATTTACCAGTGAATATTATAATAACATGCTGCTGTACACTCGGTTTTTAGATGACATATTAATTGTATGGAAGGGTGAAACAGAAAATATCCAGAATTTCATCAACTACATTAATAATACAACTGAATTCTTAAAATTTACTCACTCTATAGATAAATATGGAATTGCATATTTAGATATTTACATCAGTTCTGATGATCAAGGATATATTTCAAAATTATATAGGAAGCCCACATTTTCGAACGACTATATATATTTTGGAAGCTGTCATCCCCCTCACATGTTTAAAAACATAGTAAAGGGCCAATGTGTGAGAGCAGCAAGGATGTCATCTACAAGAGAAATTATGTCCAATGAACTTGATATTATAGAACAGCTATTTCTAGACAGAGGATATCCTAAAGCAATGTTGACTGATGTATTAAATTATGTAAAATCTCAATGGGGAAAGAAATATAGACCATTATTAGGTCAACAAGATATTGGAAAACAAGTCACTAACACATTCAATAGACGTGTATGTGTCATTATGTATAATCCATTCACTAACATCATCAAAGAAATATTAAATAGACATTGGTATGTATTTAACCTTGAAGGTGAAGCTAAGGATATTATAGGTGATACCCCAAATATTATTTACAAATCTGGTTGTAATATAAAAAGAATGATTGAAAGAAACAACAAGAAAACCAAGGTGAAATATGGAAGAAATAAGGGTACAACAAAATGTGGTACCTGCAAACAATGCCAATATATTAATGAAGAGAACAGTATTAAGTTGACCAATACTACCTACAGTATATGCAAGTTTAAATCAGGAAATTGTAATAGTAGTGGGATTGTTTACTTGGCGACATGCATAGTATGCAACGCATACTATGTTGGTAAAACAGAAAGAAAGCTTAAAACCAGGATTTATGAACACACGTACAAAATTAAAAAAGGAGACGAGAAAAATGCTTTAAGCAAACACACAATGATAAAGGGAAAGGACCATGGATTTAAATTTGCTATACTAGACCAGGTGGACAACAGTGTGGGGAATGGAAATTGGAAGGCCAAATTAGGAGCATTGGAAAGTAAATGGCAAATAATGTTGGATGCAACCACCTATCCAGGTATTAATGAATATATTAGCATCAAACCATTTCTAATATTGGGATGCCCATGATAGGTGTAACATTAGGCTTCCTGGCTCCAATAGATTTTATATAGACCGTAACTAACCTGTTGCTCTAACATGTAATATGGCAATAGTGTTACACTCCTAGTTAGAGTACACTCCCAGTTAGTTAGTCTATTATATGGAGTGGGTTTAAGGAAATATGAACAACTTCACTTTTAGAGTGGTGACAGGTTCAAGCATTGATACATAATACATTTAGTATTTTGTTATGTATCAGTTGGATTTGCTTGGATAGTTTAACATATCCTGACATTTTTTAACAAATAGTTATGTTTCTTTAATAACATGTAGCTTTACATTGAGTTTTCTTATATTGTGAGTTATTAATTGTGGGATGTGTATTGTATATTGAACTTGCCATTTTTTAGTGTGAATTTTTTTAAGTGTGAATTTTTTAAGCATGTTTTTAATATAATAGATATTTATAATACATACAATAATTGGATAGGGACCTATTGTATTTAGTTAATATAATTCTAGTAGAAATTGTACATCTAGTTAGTAATTTTGTAATTTTGTGATTATACTAATTGAACAATTATGCAACATCTATTAAGGTTTGGCGCCAAAATGTTTGGTATTTAAGGAAGGGATGCTGAAATACTCTTTGTTCTGATGAAATCTGCTAAGGGCAGATGAAAGCGCTTAACCGATTGCATTGCTTCAATTCAGTATTTATTTATGCATCTTTGTGCCTTGTTTTTGCTGTATGTGGATATGGACTGCATTTCGTCTAAGTGTTTGTGAATAAACACCTGTTAAAACTAGCGAAGGAATATTTTTTATTCTTGTCACTGACACGTTTGTCAGCATTCACCAGGAGTCCAGCTCAACTCGAGTTCCAGGTCTGTGGGTGTCGGAAATATCATTTTGTTGCTGTTGTGCTTCTATCTTTAGTTCTCAACTGTAGATAAATAGATATATCTGTTTATATATATATATATATATATATATATATATATATATATATATATATATATATATGTGTGTGTGTGTGTGTGTGTGTGTGTGTGTGTGTTTTTGGGTGTCTGTGTGTGTGAATGTCTAGGATTCTAAAAATAAGATCGTCCAGGATCAATAGCCTAGTAAGAAACTATGAAACTATGAAATTAAACAGACAGAGCACACACTTGTGATTTTTTTACTTCTCTTTAGGAATGACTTCCTACTTACTGTTCTGTACCTGTTTTTACTGACAATATTTTAATTTTAACAAAAACTGTATTTTCTAATCAGTCTCTTTGGTGGGTGAAGGGCCAGCTGCCCCTGATGCAAAGTGTTAAGGGACATACTAGGGAGATACTGCTTAGTCAGTAGTGCTTTACCCCCACATTCACAAATAAATGCCACTAGTGCATTTACAGGTGGAATCACAAAATCAGTCGGCTGTATAACAGGAGGAAGAAAATCGCAGCAAAAATTAGGAGGTGCAGCACCCAGCAGGATAAAACCACTGTTATCAAACTAAACAAACAACTCAGATGAAAAATAAAGTCTACCAAAGCCACATTTGAGGTAAGTTTGGCCTCTCAGGCCAAGGACAACCACAAAGTATTCTTCAGCTATGCCTGCAACGTCAAAGGTAATACACAATTGTGTGCAGAGCTCATTGTAAATGGAGCCACCTATACCAAACCAGATGATATAGCAAACCTCCCAGCTCATAAATATAAGTCCCCCTACTATCACTAGGGAACAGGTCCTTAATGCTCTCTCTAAGACCAAAAACACTGCATCAATGGGCCCAGACAATATCCCAGGATGCCTTCTAAATAACATGAAACATGACCTATCATGACCTCTGGAATTACTATTTAACTGTAGCCTCCAATCAGGCTTTGTGCCTCATGAATGGAGAAAGGCAATAGTCATCCCTCTGCGCAGAGGTGGGCCATCTACAGACCCATAAGTCTCACTAGTCCTGTATGTAAAGTCATTGAAAGAATTATCATGGAGATTGTCAATAGAAATATAGTAAACCTCCAGACACTGGACCCAACCCTGTTCAGTTTCATCAAGGGCAGATCATGTCTACTCAACCTGGTCACCAAAGCAATGCATCAGGGCAAAATCGTTCACACTGCCTACCCTGACCTGGCCAAGGCATTTGACACAATACCCTACTCGGGTATTGTTAACAAACTCAAGAGGTTAGGTACAAACCCATATGTCACCTGATGGATAACCAACTGGCTCACAGACAGGACCCAGTAAGTAAGAATTGGGGAGTCCACCTCTACAAATAGGCCAGTCACAAGTGGAGTTCCTCAGGGATCAGTCCTTGGACTGCTCCTTTTTTGCATTTACTTCTCAGAAGTCAAGGCCAATGTCAGCGGTTTCTGGCTGACTAAATTTGCAGATGATTGCAAATTAGGAGCTGTCATTGAAACTCACACTGGCACAAATGTTCTCCAGGAGGGGCTGACAAAGACAAACAACTGGTGTCAGAGTCATGGACTAAAACTAAATGCCAAGAAATGCATAATAGTATCCTTTGGGAAGTCATCCATTCCTGGTAACTATCATATTGACAACACACCCCTTAGAGTTGACCCAGTATTCAGGGACTTAGGGACACACATAGATAGTAATCTAGCCTTTAATCATCATGTGTCTACAGTGGTGAGGAACTCATTCTATATTGCGCAACTTATAAACAAAGGTATGGCATCTAAGTCCATGGAAGTCATTGTTCCACTGCATTTGGCATTCATCAGACCTATCATTGAGTACAATGCCCCCTTTGGTATGTACCTAACCAAGCATATTCAATAACTGGAATGTCCACAAAAGTTCCTCACTAAAAGAATACAGGGCATAAGTAATATGTCCTATGCAGACTGCCTCAAGGCCCTATCCCTGTATTGTATCTCCCACAGGCGTTTGGGGGGAGCTCTATTCCTGGCATACAGGGTATTGTCAGACCTCACTCTGATGAACCTCCTGCATATCCACAAAACAAACAGAACCAGACTTAGCCATTCTAAAGACTTAAACCTTGCCTGTAATATAAATAGGACCTGCTGGAGAGATAAGTATGTATCCCAGAGACTACCTCATCTATGGAACAAGCTCCCCATCCATGTGAGGCAGAGTTCCTCCCTAACCCAATTCAAGTGCAACTTCGACAGTTAGATGGGAAACTGGAAATTCATCCCTGGTTTGGCACCTGTGTCTCTAATGGACGCAGATAACCTGAAAATGGTTTATCTCCCACAACCATGCTTACACTTATCAAGGGTGTCAGAACTTGTCAGAGATGTGGGATGCATGGCTAGGCTTAAAAAGCCCTTGTGTTTGTTAGCCTAGTAAACACCTATGAACCTACAGTTAGGGCTGAAGTGCATTAGCCCTTCGTGGCTATATGGTGTAAGATGTAACAAGCTTACACTGTTACATTTTATACAGTAAACAACTTTTTTCCCTCCTTACTGGGGAACAGCACTGGGTGTTAAAAGGACAATCTCCAAGTCCAGCTGAATTTCCTGTATGCTGGTACCAAGTGTGCTTATGCTTTAAAATAAAGTGACTGTCTATGTTTTCAAGTTACTTAAAGTGGTCATACCCATCTTATGGTTTAATGACATTTTTATAACCTGCATGCTTTTTTGTTTACAGTAATTGCTTCTACCAACATTTTAATATCTACTATTTATGATTCTGTACTAAATATCTGAAGTGAAACTGATAATGTTCTCTAACTAGTGATCTGTGTTATGCTAAATAAGGACTAGCCCACCTATCCAATTAACAAATAAATCAATCAGTATATATGGATATGGTTTACATATCTGCACCTCGGATCTATAGCTACAGATAATCTGCAAAGCGTGTGTCCGTCTGCCCATTATTTTCTTTGAACAAATGGATACTTTTATTGAGATGACGGTGGCCGTATTTAATTATTTAGTTATTTTATTTGAGGTTTGTTGACCGGGTTAATCTGTCTGAACTTGCCCCCTTTTTAGCGGAGGGCCAGGAAGAAAAGCTCCAAAGTACAAAATTATACAAGTAATATAAGGAGTAAGTGGGCAATTAGGAAATTGTATTTTGTACAGAATCATAAATAGATTTATGTTGGTAGAATATACTGTAAAATGTTTTTTGTGTGTATTTTGTGGAATCCTTCTCCCCAACTCATTGTAAAATACTTAACGTGTTGTGAGGCTTTTCTCCCCTTCTATATAATTTCTCAAGTACTGTTTACATTTTTTTGAAATTGTCATGGAACTTTTCTTCCCAGGCCTCTGCTGAAAGTGGGCCATTGACTCAGTTGGAGTTTCCCTGTTATCAAAGCACAAATAAAATAAATAAATGACATGCAGCCAATAATAAAACAGCTAATCACTATAGCAGGAAGAAGGACAATTAATGGGTGAGAAAGAATTTCTGTGTTAATAACATGGATTAGGAAGGAACATTAAGTCACCAGTGGCCATACATGTGACAGGATGTGCTACCTACCCATGAAGGGAATTTTAAACATGATGATCTCAAATTGTGCGGGCCTTAACTAAAAAAGGAAGGAAAGTGTCACTTTGCAGAGAATACAGATGTGATTCTACAAAACGGATTAAAACACTGAGAATGGATTCTTTTTCTTTCAAATTAATGAATAAGAAACTAACTATACTGCATCTTAAATTAATTTAACTACAAAATATTAAAATATTTAAGGTGTTTAGAAAACAGTTTATTTATGACAAATATGCTCTTGTATCACATGTTTGTGTGTATGCAGAAACTTAGACTTATTGTGTACACACGTGCATAAGAGGCCTAAACTATTATTCCCAGTACATGAGCCAGACGCTTGCAGGATTTGAACTGAGATCTTAGAGAATTGTCTCTGGATATGTAAAACCAGTGTGGCATTGGCTATCTTTTAACTACAGGGTAACACACAGATCTATATTATGTTATATAAAGTGAACTCTAAAATAATTTCATTATGACTACCACCCAAAATGAAGAAGGCTGTAAACATTTCTTACTAAAAGAAGTAGAAAGGGGTTCTTTTGATGAAGTTTTAACTGAATGTTTGATATCTGCCCCTGAATGGCTTCATTCTTCTCTTCAATTTTCTGCAAGTTTTCCTTCATCTTTCCAATAATTGTTGTTGTTTCATCCTTAAGCTGTTGAATCAGCTGCTGTTCCTTGCTTTTGAGAAATTTGTGCTGCTTGGCAAGCTCTGATTTAATGTGCTGCTCCAAATTCTGTTCTTTCTTCTGGAAGAGAATTATTTGGATTTAAACTTGAAGCATTGATGATATACTATGTTACAGAAACAGGAAACTCTAGACATAGCATAAAGTAAATGCTGCATACAGCAGGATAAAGAATAAGATGTTTCTCCAGTATGTTAAAAACAGCATTTAGTATCACAGATGTGCATAGACATCACAGTCCAAAAGGTCTTCTTTTACAGCAGTTCCTGCTATTAACATATAACATACATACACAGTCTCATGTATGCTCTGTGTTCACCCTTAAAGTGAAAACAGACTTTAGATGCCTTATAGGGTCATAGGTCTATACCACGTTTATAGTGTACTGTGGCTCAAAAAACTTGACCTCTGTCCACCCATTCTGGAAATTAGAAACACAGGGACACAGGAGCAATACTAGGAAAACAACTTTAGGGACAGTAAGAGCCCTAACTTTAAGAAGACACACTTAAAATGCCACCCTTTTCACTTTGTTAATGGTGTTTACCTCCCACCCAGTCATCGAGACGTGCCTTAAAGGTAGCTAATGTAGTACTTTCTTTTACCTGTAGTGGGCCTTAAACTGGTGGGAATACATTGAGTTCAGAATCTCTCTGCCCAGTAAGTCCTATTTATTTCTAGTGTGATGCCCCACCACCTCTGGGCCAGTAATCAAGGAGCCTCAGTCCTCACCACTGGCTTCTATGAGGAATGTTCACTGGGAGGATAACAGATATTTACCCAGTATTTCCAGATGCATCTCTTTGCATCAAGTACAATCAAGCACAATTCAGTCAGTCCAGTGCTGGTTCATCTGTCTTTCTACAGATCTCAAGTAAGACTCCCCAATGGCACAACTATAGAGTTGCATCCTTATTCAGGGTTCAATGCCAAGTCCTCCAACACTCTCTCTGTCCAACCAGTGCTTTGTGTTCCAGCCCAAGTAGCTGACACACACACTGTTTGAGATTTAATTTGCATACACACACAGACACACACACACACACACACACACACACACACACACACACACACACACACACACACACACACACACCTGGGAAAAGTTGTCACTCGCTTACTAGCTATGCACCCTCTTGCCCAGCCTATAAGGTAATTATCACTGCCTCCAGAACCCCTTGCCAGCTACTTTAAGGCCCTTAACAAAGGGTGTCCAATTTAAGACCCTTAACAAAAGGTGTCCAATTTTACTGAGTGAAATTAATATTAATACGAATGGTAGTTTGACCAAGAGCAAGGCTATTAGGAGTGGCCCACACAGTGTAACCAAATAAATATGTAGATACTCTCAAAACTTAAATATCTCTGCAAAGATTAGCCACAATGAAATCTTCATAGGATCATAGGAGGTTACTAGGCTAATGGCCCTGGAGCCCTTACAATCCTACCCAAGGGTTTATTCCCGAAAAAAAAAAAAAACTCAGTCAGCACCTATTGCCTCTGTCAATGAAGGACAAAGATGGAACACCTGGGACAAATTTGTGGTTTCCCATCCACTCATCAAGGTTGCACTTGAAGAGGGTCAGCGAGGTACTCTGTTTGACATGCATGGGAAGTCTATTCCAGAGACAGGGCAGCCTCTGGGAGACAAACCTGTTTCTCCAGCAGGTTTTGTTGATGTCACATATTAGAATTAAACCTACTGAGTAGGTAATGTGTAAGGAGTTAGACTTATGGATATGGAACATCTCTAGTAGGGCAGGGTCCGATAATGCCTTGTAGGCGAGACACAGATCACCTCTGAGCAATTTGTATGCAACCTATTAAAGTGATAGTGATTTGAGCCTGTCCAAATAGGGTAGGTGTTGGAGGCCATGGATTCTCTTTGTGAGGTATTTCTGTGGCCTTTCCAGTTGGTTCAGGTGTTTTGCGATGTACATACCAAGTGTGGTATTATACTCAATTATAGTTCTAATGAGGGAGGAGTACAGAGAGGTAATAACCTCCTTTTTCTGTATACAATCCCTTTACTTATGATATGAAACCAAATAAAAGGCTTTTCTGACCACTGCCACCACATGAAGGTCGAATATGAGATTGTTGTTAACCTGAGTACCCAGGTCTGTCACCACAGTTTGTGTGCTTAGGGGGTTGCCATTGATGTGGTAATCAGTAGGGGCAATGTTTTTACCGAATGGTATGATATAACATTTTTTTTTGCATTTAACTTAAAACCATGACTTTGGAACCAGTTATTTGTAGCCGTGAGACCCCCTTGCAGTGTGTTAGTTATAGATCATAGATTAGTACTAAGCTAACTGCCCTTTCGAGCCATTTTAAGCTTAGCCAATTACCCTTGTGAGGCTCAAACCCTGCACCTTGTGTTTGTAAGACAAACACCTTAACCATTAGGCCACCCTCCCAACTAGTGTCATTTGGGTAGTCAATGACAGTACCCAACTTGCAGTCATCCAAAAACTTGGTAAGCCATAGGCCCTTTGTCTTTGCCTGGACCTCTCAGAAGTAGATGCCAAACAGTAGGGGTCCCAGGACAGATCCCTAAGGAACACCATTAGTGACAGGTCTGCTGTCAGAGGAGGTGGTGCTATTTTGCCCTTGTGGGTCCTATCTGTGAGTCAGTTAGCCACCCATCTGATGAGATAGGGATTAACACCAAGTTGTGTTAGCTTTTCAATTATGCCCGAGTGGGTGATTGCGTCAAAGGCCTTGGCCAGGTCAAGGTAAGCTGTATGTACTGACTTTCCCTCATCCAGGGCCTTGGTGACAGTCTCAAAGACATAATCTAGGTTCAATAGGTAAGATCTGCCCCTGACAAATCATAATTGGGTGGGGTCGAGTGTTTGGAGATTGCCTATGTCTTTGTTTATGAGATACATAATAATACGCTCCAAGGCTTTACAGATCAGACTTGTCAAGCTAATGGGGTGATAGTTTCCTGGGTCAGTAGTGGCACCACCTTTGTGCAAGGGGATGACAATGGCGGTTCTCCACTCTGCTGGAATGAAGCCTGTAATTAGGCTGTGGTTGAATAGGTTGTTCAATGTTGAAGCTAGTTCTTGCTGGAGATGGTGTAGAATATAGACAGGGATATTATCAAGTCCCATGGAAGCTGTGCTCTTTGCCTTGGATAGGGCCTTTCACACTTGTTCTATGGAGATGTGAGGTGTGGGACAAGTATTGAGGATGTCGACTGGGCCTTTGGGGGTGATAAGATGGTGAAGTTTATGCTGAACCTATCAGCTAGCAGATTGGCTAAGTAGGCAGGATCAGTGTAAGTGGTACCATTAAGTACTAATTCAGAACAAACATGGGCTTTGCCATGGAAGTTCCTAATGTAACTGAAGAAGGACTTGTGGTTTTCCTTTATTTCAGAGGCTAGTTTCAACTCATAATTGGCTTAGGAATTTTTCACTAGCAATCTAATTTGCTTGTTGAGGCAGACAAGGGAGGTTTTCCACTTTTTGTTCCTTTTTACCCTTGGAAAACAGTTTCTTCTTTTTGTTGTAAAGCCTGTTGATGGAGGATGTCCACCAGACAGGTTTGTGTTTCCTTGAGGAGCACATTTTAGTTCTGTTGGGTATGGCTGAGTACATGCAATTGTACAGGTGCTTGTATACTGTACTGGTGTATTGTTCAGCATAGTTGTCTGCATCCTCTGAGGAGGGTGGTGGTGTGAAGCTGCTTATACCCTCTCATAGGAGGGTGTAGTCAGCCTTTGAGAAGTTTTTTAGCCTGGTTATGGCTGAGGAGGGGTTGGGTGGGATAGAAACTTCAAATGAGACAGACTAATGATCTAATCTCACTAGGGAAGAATATACTATGGGTGTGGTGCAGCTGTCAGCTCTGTTGGTTAGAACCAAGTCCGGTATGTTAGATCCCCTTGTTGGGGATGAGACCAGCTTGTCTAGTGCATTAGAGATGATAAAGACAAGGAATTGTTGAGTGAGTGCATTAGTGCAGGACTAGTTCACCCAGTCTATGGTGGGGTAGTTGAAGTCACCAAAGATCAGAGTTGTAGGGGGTCCCTTGATGGAGTCAAGTAGATCCAGGCAGGAGGAGTGGGTGTCCTAAGACATGGAGGGGGGTAATAGCTGGTTATAACTTGGATGGGTGTCTTGCCAACTGTCAGTTGCACCTGGAATAATTCCAGTGTGTCATTTAAATATATTTAATAATAATAACATTTAATAAAAAAATAATAAAAGAAGGAGACAATACTAAATATCTATTCACATTGACATCAGAGTAACATCAGAGTTCCAAATCACAGGAAATATTTAAAATAACATTGCAGGACAGACTCGGACAAATAAAGAAAAATAATATCTAAACTAAGGTTCACTATATTCCTGACTGAATCTAAGAGAATCACTATTCCCTACTTGCATAATAGAGCAAGGCAGATGATGTGGTGAATGGTCCTTTTTGTTATCAGACCCAAGACAGAAGTCCCAAAATAATATCTAAAATATTACTTCTGGGATAACTTGCAGAATGGCATCGCTTCTGGTCATCTGACCTCTAGTTCCCATGCAAACCCCCATTGCTGGAAGCTGACAGGATTTAGCACCTACCTGTAAAAATATGCACACAAGGGCTTTTGATCAGATCTGCAGCAGGTGCTGGACATCATAAGTAATTTCATACCTCCACTCTTCCAGAGTAGTAATTAGTTCACCCCAAAGACAATACAAGATGCTTCCTAGTACAGATTTTGTGTCTCTGGCTGCATTGAAACCTATGCGATAATATCTTTATGGCCTAGCCCATAAAGTGATTTCATTTCAGATATATTTTAAAGTTTGCTGGACTGAGGTTAACCTCCTCTCTCCTAGTTTCCTCTGTTAAAACATATACATTTAAATAGTTACAATAGTGCATCTACATTTATATTCTCTCCAGTAGGGCACACTGAGGATACATTTCAAACACAAGCACTTTACAAATACCTTTCAACACAAATATTGTACAAATCAGTCTGATATACACATGACATATGGCTCTAATACATTTGTAACACAAGCATATTGTATAAATAAGTTTAATATTCACAAATGACATATAAGTATTTACAAAATTCCAGCTAGCTGTGCTGGCAATACCTCCCACTGTCACATGTTGGCAATAGATTCAGTTCCGAAATGCAGGTTTTTGTAAGCCACTGGTTTTCCAAAGAAATAGAATGTCAAATAGAGTTCGTTCTTTCATGCCTTGAAAAGTGAAATGTAGGTCACCTCAGAGCAGCTGATAGGCTACTGAGTAGAAGGATAGTCATGCTAATCATTATTGAATATAGTAATAAGTATAAGGACAGTCATGTTAATCGTTAATGAACTGAGTATAAGGAGAGTCATGCTAATCGTTAATGAACTGAGTATAAGGAGAGTCATGCTAATCATTACTGAACTGAGTATAAGGAGAGTCATGCTAATCGTTACTGAACTGAGTATAAGGAGAGTCATGCTAATTGTTAATGAACTGAGTATAACGAGAGTCATGCTAATAGTTACTGAACTGAGTATAAGGAGAGTCATGCTAATCGTTATAGAACTGAGTATAAGGAGAGTCATGCTAATCATTATTGAACTGAGTATAAGGAGAGTCATGCTAATCATTATTGAACTGAGTATAAGGAGAGTCATGCTAATCATTACTGAACTGAGTATAAGGAGAGTCATGCTAATCGTTAATGAACTGAGTATAAGGAGAGTCATGCTAATCGTTACTGAACTGAGTATAAGGAGAGTCATGCTAATCATTACTGAACTGAGTATAAGGAGAGTCATGCTAATCATTACTGAACTGAGTATAAGGAGAGTCATGCTAATCTTTATAGAACTGAGTATAAGGAGAGTCATGCTAATCATTATAGAACTGAGTATAAGGAGAGTCATGCTAATCATTATAGAACTGAGTATAAGGAGAGTCATGCTAATCGATACTGAACTGAGTATAAGGAGAGTCATGCTAATCATTACTGAACTGAGTATAAGGAGAGTCATGCTAATCATTATTGAACTGAGTATAAGGAGAGTCATGCTAATCATTACTGAACTGAGTATAAGGAGAGTCATGCTAATCATTATTGAACTGAGTATAAGGAGAGTCATGCTAATCATTACTGAACTGAGTATAAGGAGAGTCATGCTAATCATTACTGAACTGAGTATAAGGAGAGTCATGCTAATCATTACTGAACTGAGTATAAGGAGAGTCATGCTAATCATTACTGAACTGAGTATAAGGAGAGTCATCCTAATCATTATTGAACTGAGTATAATGAGAGTCATGCTAATCATTACTGAAGTGAGTATAAGGAGAGTCATGCTAATCATTACTGAACTGAGTATAGGGAGAATTATGTTAATTGTTAATCAACTGAGTATAAGGAGTCATGCTAAGTGTTATTGAACTGAATATAATGAGAGTCATGCGAATCATTACTGAACTGAGTATAAGGAGAGTTATGCCAAAGCTTTTGTTTTCTTTGTTACAAATTTATGAGTCCTTTCCAGTTGAGCAATATACTTGGATCTGTACACACCAAAGGGCAATATGTCCAGTGATGGGTCTGACTTTTATTAAAACACCCCTAAGAGCAGTGAAGATTGGGTTTCAAGCTAGGGATGAACAGGGGACAGTGTTGGCTGGCAAAGAAAAATGGAGGACTGTAAAACAGCTTTTAATGGTTAGAACTTCCCTCTAATATGTGTATAAACCAAGATTCTGGCAAAGATATTAAATCTGCTGGTTCTCGGAGGGACACTTAATTTCTTCCTACAGTCTGTCTGACAGTGCTAAAGTGTTTCATTAGCTTTCAAAGCCTTTGAAAGCTGATAAAACAATTTGAGCTCATAGAGCTTTTAATATAACTAGTAGTACATGGACAAGATAAAGCTCCCTGCATTAAACAAATTGTGATCAGTTCTTTGTGATTATAACCCTGTATTATGTGTTCTTGACATAGATGCCAAGACGCACTTCTCAGGCTTCACTCTCGAGGTGTCTGTGGTTAAAACACATAATATGTTGGTTATGGAACAACGTTTTTTCTGCTGAACACTACTATGCTGCATTATTACATGTATAGGCTCTCTTTCTGTACACCAGGAATGTGTATATGTCAGACCTTTCTGATGCTGTTTAGTATCAGCCAATGAGCAGATTACAGTGTCCAGTTTTCCATTATCAGCAAAACTGATCAACCACTCATCTGTGATAATGGCTTGGATGCCTGCAAAATAAATGCCACACAGGAGAAGGCCCAGCACTGATCACTGTGATTGTCCACTAGATACAAATTTTTATTTATAGGTGGCACCAGCAGCTTTCATAAACCGGGATCTGTTGAATAGCCAATTTGAAATCCAATCGACAATGTAAGGGTTTGTATTGATTTTGTTAAACTTTTCAATAATAGCAATGTTGTGAACACTGTCAAAATCCTCAGCAGGTCAAGATAAGCACTGTGCCGAGATTAACTTCTGTCCATCACCTCTATAGCCCTTTCAAAGAAGGTTACTAGGCTCAGAAGAAGGACCTGGCCTTTGCAAAACCAAGCTGACTGGGGTCTAGTTCAGCTATGTTGCAACAATATATTCCATGGCTTTGCTTATAAGGATGGTGAGGCTAATGGGCTTATGATTACCTGCTGTTGTCTGGGGTAGTCACAGTAAATGTTCTCCAGGCATCAGAAATAGACTTTGAGGATGGGCTGAAGTCGAACAGTTTAAAATCTGATAGGAGTGATTAAAAAGAAGATTCTCTTTTTCTTTTTAATACTTTGTGTACTCATACATTTTGACATTTAAACATCTTGAAGTTAGAGACACATAAAAAACAACGTAAGATATGAATATTCTAGTCCCAAGAATTTGATTAAAGAACATAGGAAGAATATTAGGCAAGTGATGACAGGCACCATAAAAGGCCTAGCTGTATACATTTATAAGAAGATAACACTTAAATTCCTGCCACCATTTATGAGTTCTTAATACTGCCCACCTCCCAATGGTGCAAGTCACTTGCCTTGGTAATATGTCTAGCAAGTTTAGCTTAACACCTGCTCTTACCTTGTTTAAATTTAGCCTATTAATTTTATAAATGTGTTGCAAAATGTCCCTGCAGGCACTGAGTAGACATTCTTTAATGGGATTCCTTTAGTCCTCTTGGTTAATTAAATTTTACTGGATGTTCCTAGCATTAAACATTAGCCAGTTCTGTTTTTATCTGTAGAAATCTCTTATAACAAAACAAACGTGCATAAATTATTTCACTGATAATTCAGCTAGTAAAGTGAAAGACTACAGTAGTGTCCAGAGGCATCCTAAGGTTGCTGGTTCAAATCCATCTGTGAGGAGTCTTAATTTTATTTTGTTAGTGGCTGAACAGGTAGCACACACTCACATTTGGTAGTGTGGGTTACAGTCCAGTTCACAAAGACCGGATACATTTTCCATTACTGACATTGCAGTGCAGCACAAGGTGGGGGCTACACTCCTGGGTGTGTGTCATCATTCAGATGAGCCATTAAACTGTGCTACCATCTGCCTGAGTTAATGATAGCTCAGCTAGATGGAAAAGATCCCATAGTACTTATCAAAAAGAGCAGCAGACTCTTACATATTTACACAATTTTGTATCTAAGAGTGAATAGAATTAAGGCTGTGAGCTGTAACTAGGCTGCTTTCTTTGTTGCACAGTTTGATTCCCTCACAGCCGCCAGTTTCCAGCTGCGTTACCATGAGCAAGTTACTTACCTACATAGTATTCTGATGCATCTGGGGAATGAGTCTAACCTCCTGACTGAGCTCCTAGCACCAACGAGACTTCATTGCTTTAATAAATACTAGTGTGCCCTGACTCTTGAGTGGATTGATTATTTTTAGTTTCCTTCTTAAAATGGATTGACACTGTTTCATGCAGAAATATAGTTTATTCCAAAGGTCAGGGGAAACAATAATTAATCCTACATGTTGCATTCTTTAATAGAAGATTTATGGCAGATTATTCATTGGCCTTTTCAGAGGTAGATTCTACATGTAACATTGCAAGAGATGAGGTCCTTCACGGCTGAGAGTGAAAGACACAGGTTTCCTTTCAGAAGGTAATGGTAGAGTGAGAACAAGGACAGTTTCTTAAGTCTCTAGTGTAACTCAGGTGTCAAAGCTAATCACTTCCTTTGGTTGTAAACCTTTGTACCCTTTCATTATGAACAGTGTGTTTTATTAATAATATATAAACAGTTGCTTTGTACTCGAGGATTGCCTGAAACAAGAAGATGTAAAGGGAACACAATAACCTCCTTAAACAGCTTGGATATACTTCTGGGTATCCAGTGAGTCACAAAGAATGCTTTCCTCACTACTGTGATGAGCTGCTGGTCAAATGAAAAGTTTCAATCCATGACTGCATTGAGCTCCTTTATGATGGTATCCTCTTTGAGTTATTTTCCCTCGATATAATATAAGAGAAATTACTTCTCTCTCACAATATAATTATATTGCACCTTTGTTACAGAGAGTCAGACCACTGGTTTTTAAATCAAGAGGGGGTAACACCAGTCTGTGCTAGAACACTGGCACATGTAGAAGTGATAAGATCTATGCTAGAATACTGACACATTTTGTAGAAGGGGGTAACATCTGTCCAGGCCAGACTATTGACATTTCTCTGTAGAAGGGGTTAACATCTGTCCCTGCTGAAATACTGACATATATGTGCAGCGGAGGTTGATCATACCAAGTTTGCAGCCATTGGGAAATTTGGGTAAGGTGTTGATGTCATCCTAGGCATCTGTAAAAAAATATTCCAAAAAGAATAAGACACAATATTGACTCCTGCAGTATCACCCTAGTGTTGTGGACAGTTAGCCAACTACCTTTAGGTTCATAGGTTTCTAGGTACATATTCAGCTACTGATCTGTGAGGATTTTAAGAAGCCCACCTTACATTACCATGGTAGTTTTTAGCCATTTTATTTTGTATACAAATAACTCAAAAATGCACAGAATAAGGATATGTTATGACATTTCCTTCTCCATGATGGATATGGGTGCTAAACGTCTGGATAAATTTACAGTTTCACATCCATTTGTCCAAATTATTATATCTAAATAAAATAAGAGAAGTACTTTGCTTTATGTGGAGTAGTAGACAGTTCTACAGAAGAGGTATTCTTTGTGATACAAACCTAGCCCTCCAACACATTACTTTTTATGCTGCAAAAAAGATTAAGATCCTTTGTGTAGGTGTCCATGATACCACTGACATTTCATTGGGCATTTCAAGGTCTGACAGTATAGGATCTGTTGATGCTCTGTAAGTGAGATGCATGTTATTTCTTGGTAGCCTGTCCGA
This sequence comes from Protopterus annectens, assembly GCF_019279795.1. NCBI lineage: Eukaryota > Metazoa > Chordata > Ceratodontiformes > Protopteridae > Protopterus > Protopterus annectens. The sequence goes on along the minus strand of NC_056732.1, from coordinate 1,895,056,999 downwards.
TAGCAAGATGAGGCTTTGAGATCATCAGCATGGTTTCTGTGATTTAGCTTCGTTTTTTTTTTTTGTTTAATGAGAAAGCACTGGGGTCACTGCAGTTGCTACACGTGTTTGAACAGGTACATATACAATGGGGCATTGTATTCAGTCATTAGCCTGATGAGAGCCAAGTACAGCAGAATGATTACGTCCCTAGACCTGAACCCCATACCTTCAGGTATAAGCTGTGGGATGGAAAAAGGACTTCCTTAAAATAGTGAATACTTGGTGGTAGAAAGGACAGTTCATTGCTGATATAGGTTCCCAGATCTCTGACTATGGGATCAGCTTTCAGGGGTGTGTTGTTAGTGTGAGTTACAAGGGAGTTCATGCTTGCTGAAGGATATAATTACACATTTCTTGGCATTTACTTTTAGTTCAGGATTTTAACACCAGCTGTTTGTTTGAGAAAGGCAGGTTTGGGGGATTTTGGTGTCTTCTGAGGAGTTTATGATTGCACCAAGTTCACAGTTGTCTGCAACCCTAGTCAGCCATAAACTCTTAATATTTCTTTGGCAACTAAGAAGTAAATGCCAAAGTGGAGTTGTGTAAGGACTTAACTCAGGGTACCCCATTAGTAACAGGTCCTTTTGAGAAGGTAGAGCCATCCACCCTAATTTCCTGGCTTTGATTTGTGAGACAGTTTGCTACCCAATGAGTTACACAGGGATTACATTTGGCTGCGAGAGTTTATCTATATCATCTAAGAGTGCATTGGTTTTGAATGCCTTTGGATGGCCTAGTTATGCAGTGTGTACTGACTTGCCCTCATCCATTGCTTTAGTAACCTTCTCAAAGAAGTTGATTAGGTAAAGTATGCAGGATCTGCCCCTGACAAATCCAGAAGTGTTTGCAGGTTACTCACGTCCTTGTTTATTAATTCCATAATGTCCATAGCCTTACACACGAGGTTAGTCAGGCTTATTGGTCTATAATTACATGGGTACATTGATGCCCCACCCTTGTTCATGGGCATGTTCTTTGATACCCCACCCTTGTGCATGGGAAATGACTGTTGTTCTCCTCCATTCATCTGGCATGAAGGCTGCTTGGAAGGTGGTAATGAATAACCTTTGTTTGGGAATCTGACAAGTCATGTTTAGGCTGACCAGTAAACAGCTTAGTATATTATCTGGCTTAATAGAAATAGTGTTCTTAGCTTTGGACTGCACCTGGAGGACTTGTTCTTGGGAGATTTGTGGGCGGTGTAGATGCAGGTATGTGGGCTGTGAGTGTGGAGGGGGGTGAGTTTGAGATGAATTTGTAGATTCCCTATGTCCTCTGTGTCTGAGTGTGTGATATCCTTTACCATTAACTTTGTGCAGTGCTGGGCATCATTTATGAGATTTTTAATGAGTTAAAGAAGTTAAATAAATATTCGTCATGTGGGTAGATATTTTTAGTTCATATTTAACTTTGGTCGATTCAATCAAAGCTTGAAGCTGCTTGATAAGTTTAAGAAAACCATGACTGGCATCTTGAGAGTTCACTTCATTTTTGCACGCAATGAATTTTTTTATACATCCTGTTTATATTAAGGTTTCACCATCGGGGTTTATTTTTAAATCTGGCGTTGTATTTTCTTCTGAGCGGGACAATGCATCTGTTCCGCTATTTATATGTGCATAGCATTTTGCATTAAAGGATTCCACACAAGCGGTGGGGTTGTCAAGATGGATGAGGCTTTTGAATTTAGCCAAGTCATCACTTCAGTAGATTAGCCTTGGCATAATCTCTGAATATCAAAGTACTGGAAGATGCTTATGGCTTTATTCTTAAGGTGAATGTAATGGATTTGTGGACCTATTTCACTGCAGAGAAAGTTTCAGATGGAGTGGAGCAAAGCTGCCCCATATTGATAAAGGCCAAGTCCAGGAGTTTATCCCTCATAGATGGGGTGTGGACTAACCAGTATAGAGAGTGTATATTGATGAATTCCAGAAATTCTGACCCTACATGTTTCAGGATGTATAAGTCTCACAGTTAATTGAGGGGTAGTTGAAGTGTCCTAGTTGAAAGGTGTTAGGTTTAATGCACAGGGACTCCATACTGGTTAGGTAGGAGGTATGGACTGATGGAAGCATTGGAGGGGGGTGGTCATACAGTAAGCAAGGGTTTAGTTAACATTAAGTTGGACATGGAGGAGTTTCAGGTCACTACCTTGTTGAATGAGTCTGAAGGTGAACTGTTTAAGAACATGCAGATACAGCCTCTGTCGGTGCCTTCATCTAATGAGGTGGGCTTCAATGTGCGGTAGAAATTGTGCCATTTAACCAGACAGTTCTCTTGGGCACAGTTGAAGAAGGAATATGAGGTTAGAAACACAAAGAAATAAATATATACATAAAAATTAATGACAGTAAAAAAGTAAGATGGGAGATGAGCAGCTTGGATTAAAAGTAGGCAACAGTACAACTAACTCTATGTTTGCATTGAGCCACATAGTGGAGAGTTAAGCTGGAGATGAAGAAAGCATCCAACTGGCCATATCTAAGCATGGAGAATGTTTATGAGAAGGGTACCAGAAAGTTGACTGGGCAGTCCTGAAATGGTTCAAAGCCCCAGAAACATTGGTAGAATTAGTGCAGGCTATGTACAATGACCAAGTGATGCAAGGGCGAATAGTGTTTAGGACTCTTACAGAGGGATTCCCAAAGATTCAGCATTAATCCTCCACCTTTCATACTCATGATAGAATACATCAATGAATGGGTCAGAAGGGGCAGAGCAACAAAGCTTCTTCATGCAAATAATGTGGCAATGCAAGCAGTTTCTGAACAGGAACGTCAGCAACTGATGGGGAATTGGAACTGAAGGCATATGTGATGAAACTGAGCACAGACTAGTAATAGCAGCAAATGGGGGTAATTGCAAGAAGATGAAAACTGATATAAAAAGGAAAACAGATTCAAGTATATATGGGTGCCACTGAGGAGAAGGTAAATCTGAATGAGGAGGCAAACTCTTAAATTAGATGTGCTGCAACCAACTGGCAAACAGTGCCAGGGGTAACAAAAAGAAGCGAAATAAGCTGAAAAGTAAGGTGTACAAAACAGTGGTGTGATCAGTGCCTCTATACAGCACATACATTTGGACAGGGAAAGTACAAGACAGCAGCTGTGAAAGGTTGAAATGATGACCAGAAAGGATCTGAGATGATTAAAAGATGGCACACTGTGGGATAGATGAAGACATGAGCGCATCAGAGCAGAAGCAAAATTACCCCAGTTACACAGTAGGCCAAGCAGAACAGATTACAGAGGTTCAGTCAAATGTGCAAGAAAGCAGGAGATAGTTTGGTAAAGCAGATTTGGGAGAAAGTAGAAGATGGCAAGAGGAAATAAGGACATCCACCCAAGAGATGAATAGACTGCATAAAAGAACACCTGCAAAAGTCAGGTGTGAGTGTTACAAAAGGTAGGAGACTGGCACTGATCAGATAGAGGTGGAGACATTTGATGTGACACCCTGATCCCATGTAAATGTGGGAAAAGAGGATGATATATATAAGATTAAAAGCTTTTAGCTTTTTGCATTTCAATTACAGGTAAAGTAATTTTCTCACATTTAGTTAGGTTAATCACGGTACCAAATAGCACAGATTTTATACTGTGATTAAGTTCCAGATTAGAATAAACACTCTGTGTAATATACCTTTCAGCATTCAGTTTGAAACAGACAACGCAGGTCATAAAAGTAGTACTGGAGGCACGATTAACACCACAGGAAGTTTGGTGCTGTTGGCATTAATGAGTTAATATGACTGTCTTTTTATCTCCTTTGAGCAAGAAAAACAAGACAATTGTGGGGCAACAAACAGACAACATGTAAGGGGGCATAATATCTTGTACATTATTCCCCTGTTAGGTATTTTAATAACTGTTAAACACAATTTTGGTTAAGACAGACGAGTGGGCATTGTACATGTGTTTTGGCAGTGTAACTATTTTAGTAGATTCTTTGTTAACTGAAGCTCCTCACAGTTAATATGTTAGGTTTGATTACTTGTTGATCGAGTTCTGCATTCTTCACACTCTTCATGTATGATATTACTTAATATGCATTTTGATTAAAGAAATCTGCGCAGATAAAAAGATGAAATTATATATAGCAAGTAATGTGTTTGGCACTATATATAACAACATCAAGTGTGTGGGTTTCCCACATAACATGAGACTGTGCATGATGGTCTTTAACTGTCTTGAATCAAAGGTGTGGTTTGAATAAATGGTGTTGGCATAACACATATTAAACAGGTATGAATAATACCTTCTGTGTAAAAAACTCACCCTGAGTAAAACTGATCATATTCAGTGGGCTACACCCATGTTATTAAGGTAAAAATGTATTTCTTTAACTGCCATTATTTATGCAGAAATGCTCTATAAGAACACTCCACATAACTGGCAACACATCCAAAAATCCAACATAGGAACCAAAATATAAAACATGAAGAAGTGGAAGATAATATGAGTGACTGGTAAATTATAGGAAATCACAGGCACTCCCAGTACCATCAGATGGTACAGTGGATAGGATACATCGTTGTACTAAAACAGATCATAATCATAGGTACCTTAGATACTCAGTAATCAGTACAGCAAACCATAGTTAGTTTAAACCATAGCTGAGGGAACTTGTTAGCAAGAAATGTAGGTGTAAAATGTCCTTGAAGTTTATGAAGATATAGAAAAAAAAAACCAGAAAGTGCTGTTTCTCTAATGAGCTCTATTCCTTTCTTGTATAATGTTCAGCAATAAGAAATTTATTGCGCAGAAATGAAACATTAAGTATCATTATCAATAAAAGTATTAAAGGACAACCGCGCCCTCAGACTCAAAAAACATATTAATTTCATCATGGTTTGATGTTTCCTACATTTTAATAGCACTCTGAGACTATTTTGAGCTTTTTAGATATTTTTAGATGCAATTTCTGACTCTGACCACATGGAGTCTGGCATATTGAAAAAATTCAGACTGTTTACTCTGCCTCAAATAATGCATTCTGGGATACTTAGTCTCCAAAAAATTGCATCAGATCTGCCACGTTTTGCCTTAAGCTGCTGTCACTTCATTGACTTAACAGGCATTCACTGCAGGCTTAAAATCCCCTACTTTTGGTTAAAATGTTATCCTTTTTCAATGACCACTTACAACACAAGCAGTGTAAATGCTACAGAACAGAACTGAAAGGTGCATTTTCTATCCCTTTCATCTTAGAAATGCTAAATTGCTTTCTTTTGTGAAGGCTGAAATCTAGCTCTTCAAGGAATCTCCCCTCCCACTTCACACCTACCTTCTCTAGCTGTCAAAGAGCCAAGGGTAATTTGACCCATTATCTGCATGTGATTGACAGCTCGTCATAGCAGGTGACCAGACTAATGTACTGTTTGCTTGTCTGCCTTTTCCTCCTTACAGTGGGAGACTTTTTTTGTTGCACTACTCCTGTCAAATTTAAAACCAAGCAACATAGCACTGGCAATAATCCCTACTTTGCAAAGCAGTCTGCCACTTATTTTCCCTTCCTGTTTAAATAGCTAACAAATGATGCACTATAAACTTGAAATATTTTAGACTTGCATGACAGCACTCTCATGCTTTTTTGAGTCAATATTTAAAAAAAAATATGGTAGTGCATACATACACACTGCTTTACTTCTACAATGATTTAGATTTTTACATTTTATAGCAGTGTACTAACCAAGCGAAATCTGGTTCAAAAGCAAGGATAAATTGATCCTTAACTTTGAGGATGTGTCTACCTGTTTGAGCCAATATTCAAGAGCACTCTGCTTTGGCTCACACACACACATACACACACATACACACACATACACACATACACACACACACACACACACTCACATACAACTCATCAAGCATTAAACATAACTGGGAAATATAAACCCTGGATCAAAATGAAAATAAGTAGGCTAAGCTAAAAATGCAGCTGTGAAAAGATCAACTCCACTAATGTGCAATAAAAAACTTGGGAGGACACAATATCAGGGCTAGGCATAGAAACAGGGACAAACAATTACATTTAGGATTAACAGTGTGCTGGGAAAGGCAGTGTTGACATCACAATGTGGCAGGATCAGCTATGGCAGATGTGACATCATTATTTAAGAGACGACTAGACAGTTTTCATCTTGGTTTTAAAACTGAAAGTCAAAAGAATAGTGAATTTTGAGGCTGTATCACATAACAGGATTTTAGGGAGACATCAGGTAGAGATATTTGATTTGATATCCCGTTGTTTTCCTTTAAGTGTAGTATACCAAGTAAGATAACTATACCATTCATTGCAAATATTAACTAATTTGCATTATTTTAAGTTTTCCAGATAAAAGCTGACATATTGATTGAACAGATTTAAATGATCAAACTACATCAGAGTAGAGTTATTGCCACAGATTTTACAATTAGATGAGCCAGTTTTACCCATGATAGCAAGTTTATTTGTGAATTTTGAAAACTGTAAATCTTCATGTGAGTGAGCTCATATATCTTTACAATCACAGGCACTGTTTATCTATTTTAACGTTGAAAACCAGTAACTACAACAATGTGACTGTGACAAATGATGCTTCTTTTAGGGACATTTCAACCATTAGGAGAATAATGTTGCTTTATTGCTATTTATATCATGGAGAAGAAAAAGTTTCGCAATTCTGATTAAAAGAAAACTCTACCTTAGAACTAAAAACATTTTTTCACTCTGTTGTGGTGAGTGTTTAGTTATTTTAACATCTCAAAATCACTCTGAATGTTTTTTTATAGAATTTTAATGTTTTCTGCAAAATGGCTGTCACTGGGACTTGACATATCAATGTCATCTTATTTTCCTTCAAGCCTTTCTCTTTCCCATATTCCATTTCAAGTCTGCTTTATATGAGTAGTGGTGCATTCCCATGGCATTGACATGATATTATATCCTGTCTGTAACAGGACTGTTTTTTTTTTTTTTCCTTGAATGACCCTCATTTGTGTGTGCCTCAGTGCTTGTTTTATAGTATACTAAGGAGTTATACAGCTGCAACCAAAACATTTCCTAAACTACAAGTCTTTGTTCAAAGTGTCTTTTTGTATTCCAAGATGAATTGACAACCCCTCCCCCTACACTTTGGTAAATGTGCTCATACTTTACAAGAATTACAAGAAAACATATTCTCTGACTTTTCTCTGAATGTCACAGACATCTTTGATACTACATTTAAAGCATTGTAAAATATAAAGTAGTATAAAACACAAACATTTAAAGTTTAACACTTAGCATTTCAATACTGTGATGCTGCATACAGTATGTAAATTTGTCAAAAGAGGTGCCAACTGCCTTTGAACCATTGACTGATTTAATTGCCCTGCTTTGCTCTGAATGACATGGCTACATTAAAAGCAGCTGTGAATAGTGTAAGTTTTCAACCTCTCTGCAATAAAGACAATGGAAAACAGTATCACACCTCTCTGTCTTGTTTATAGCAGCTTGAGCTCCAGACTACAAATTTCTCTGTGTCTGTGGTATGTCATGCAGGTGTAGAAAAATTACTCTGCAACTTCTGTGAGAAGTTAATCTTAAAAAAAGTGGTGATCTTACCTTTCCTTTGATACCAAAGTAAGGAAATTAAAGTTTTATAAAGTACAAGTAGGTTTCAGCTACTCACACAGTACTGGAACCATATTACAGGGAGAAAAGAATCCTAAGAATTGAGTTAAACTGTAGGAAAAGGTGGAGTTTTCCTTTAAAGGACAACAACGGGATATTAAAGCAGATTGCTCAACCTGCTGTCTCTTTTAGTCCCTGTTCATTGATGCAGCCTCAAAAAATTACCCATGCAGTTTAAAAACTAATCTACTCAACTGTTTTCCCTTCCTACCTTTTTGTACTGTTTTACTTTCACTTTGAAAATCAAGTTGAAAAACCTCTAGCTGGCTCTGAAATGATGATGTCACATCTGCCAGAAGTCTTGCTCTAGCTACCGGGACATTTCCTCCCCCAAAGTCATGTAATCCCCACCTGATTTGCATGCTGTATAGAAGAGCCAGTGGACCTCCCACATTGTGATGTTAGAGCTGCCTTGCCCAGCCCTCCCTTAACCTAGCAAAAATGTTAAACTATAATCTCACTTTTCTGAAGAGCCCTACCGATATGTGACAGTAACAGCTGCAAAACCTAAGAGTATAAATTTGCAATAACCATGCGGAGACATTAATTGCATGTTTTTACATTAGAAGCAGATGTCTGTCACAATTAATCAACAACACTACATCAGATTACAAGAAGTATGCAATACCATAATTTTCTTACATTACCACTTAAAAAAGCATGTGGGTGCTGTCATGCAAATCTATGAAATATTTTGTATTTATAGTGTGTCCTTCATTAGCTATTTAACCAAACAGGAAGGAAAAATAAGTGGGAGTTTGATGCTTTGCAAAACAGTGATTATTCCCAGTGCTATTGAGCTTGGCTCTAAATTTGACAGGAAGAGTGTAACAAAAAAGTCTCCCACTGTAACGAAGGAAAGGCTGATGAGAAAACAGTACATTAGTCTGGTCACCTGCTGTGAGCTGTCAATCACATACAGATAATGGGTCAAATTACCCTTAGCTCTTTGACAGCTAGGGAAGGTAGGTGTGAAGGGGGAGGGGGGATACATTGAAGAACTAGATTTCAGCCTTCACAAAAGAAATCAGGTTAGCATTTCTAAGAAGAAAGAACAATAAAATGCACTTTTTAGTTCTGTTCTATACCATTTGCACTGCTTGTGTTTGAAGTACTTATTGAAAAAGGATAACATTTTAACCAAAAGTAGGTGACTATAGCACAGCAGTGAATGCTTGTAAAATCAGTGCATTGACAGGAGCATTAGGGAAAATGTGGCAGATCTGATACAATTTTTTGAGACAAACAATGCATTATGGGATACTTAGAGGCAGACTAAACAGTCAGAATTATTTCAAGATGCCAGACCCCATGTTGTCAGAGTCAGAAATTGCATATAAAATATCTGAAAAGCTCTAAATAGTACCAGAGTGGTGTTAAAATGTAGGAAACACCAAACCATGATGAAATAAACATGTTTTTTGAGTCTGTGGGTGCGGTTGTCCTTTAAGTTTAGCTGTGAAGTGATACTGGCTTTAAGATTCCATAGATAAATTACAGAGAAGATAAAGCAAGATTATATATTATTAAGCTGCAAGGAATTTGCTCTTTCAGAATAAGAATTTGAGAGTTTTAACAGGCCATTTATTTGTAGCGATATTAGGATTTTTTTCTAGGGGATGTCACAACATAATTTTCAATAGAATCTCTAATTTGCTTCCTGGTTTCTGTTGAGATAGAATACCTGCAGTGGTATTTCTACCACAAGGAGAAATTTGGCTAGGGAATTAGAGAACTTCCTTTACTCTTTTCAGTAGATGCCATGGGATCTTTTACATCTACTTCAACTGCCTTCAGCTCAAGCAGATGGGGCCTCAGTTTATAGTTTCACCTGAAGACCGACACACTCAGGAGTGCAGCACCTTCCTCTTATGTTGCAATGTAGTGTCAGCAATCAACCTATCACATGTAGAATAGAGCCCACAACCTTCTGCACCAAAGGCAAGAGTGCTACCGGTTTCACCACTGACAATGTCAGTGGATCTGGAGATTAAACGTATTGTGGCTGAACTGTAATGCAAGTCACCACACATAATGATTAGGCAAAGCATTTACACAGATGAAAATCGATCTAGGAAATAAAAACATGCTTCAGACTTAATGCAGACTATGGCAGGTCTTTAGGAAATAGAATATTAAATGAAATGGGGCCCTCCCCTGGATACTTATTTATTTATTTATTTATTTATTTATTATTTGTTTACTGGGATAGTCTGACTGGGTGAGAATCCATTCTCAGTGGAGACCCAGGTAGAAAAGCTCCAGAGACCAAAATGTTTGGAAAAAATACAAGTTATACACATCATAAAAGTTATAAATATCATAAAGTACATAGAGCTACATGAAATAAAATGTTTAAAGTAACGTAAGGTACATTGAGTTATATAGATTAAAATGTTTAGAAAATAATAGTAGTTTTTGATAAATTCACATGTGACTGTGGTGGTGGTGCTACGGTAGCATTGTCGCCTCACAGTAACACTTTGTCCTGTTCGATTCTCAGCTAAGCTAGCTTTCTGCGAGAGACATGCGCGGGAAGGCTGCGCATTTCATTGAAGGTTGCGTCGGGGCCGGCAAACTTGCGTAAAAATAAATGGCACCTGTTTATTAGCACCGAGTTTTGCTGTGGTGTTTTTCCCCCTTACCCGAAAAGCAAAAAAGACAACAACACATGTGATATGTAACAGAAAGAAAAATCTTTATATATAAGTATTATCCATTCACTCATGAGTTGGCCTTGTTTTAGGTTGTTCGAAAGGGAGGAGATCCTGGTTCCAATCATCCAACATAAGTTCGAGAGGCATGCAAGGGCTTTCTAAATGGACCACAACTCCCACAGAGACCTCAGAGACATGGGAGTAAAGAGGACAGGCCAGACCATGACATTCACATACTTGTTGGACTACCACAGCATACAGGAAATCATAATCAACAACTGGATGATTGTTTTAGAGAACTGGGTCATCAATCAAATTCTGCCACACCAACCCAGATTTACTGTGAAGAAGGGCTGAAGCATCAGGTACTATGTAGAAAACCAACACCCTCGACTGACCAAAAAGGAGGTACATTTGCCTACATTGACCTATCATGCACCTACTGCATCTTTATGGGCAAGCAAGACAGCTTCTTCTGCCCCCAACAATCAGAAGAGGTATAGAACACAAAAGATTGTCAACTGTAATTCAGAAAAGGTGGTCTACAGTGCAAAATGCAGGAGATGGTGTGCCTTTTCCACAGGAAAGACCATAAACAAATTGAAAGCCAAGATTGCCAGGCACAACCACGGCAATCGATACAGGGTCCCATCTAACCCTTTTTCATCCAACACCAAAAGCAAAATGGGTCACAACAGTTTTACCTTTCACATTGTCTACAAAATAGAAAATCTACTACTCAGTGGTAAACTGAATGACCAGCTAGAAAAAAAAAAGAACTTGACTGGCAGATAAGATTGCAGCCAAGAAATACCCAGGACTGAACACAATAGAATCCTTGTCCCAGTACTGAATCTATGCAAGCTTGACCACTTGTACATATCACAACATTGTACACCTCCCAGAAATTACTCAGGAAGCTTTAACAGCAATTGAAACATGGCTTCATAACTCACAACTCATGCTCAACCATAAATTAAAAAAAAACAAAAACAAATTCTTCTTTTTTCCCCAACTCCCTTTCTCATGAAAAAAAAATCCTCTCTGTTGCTAATACAACCATTAAAGTCACTTCTCATAGGAAGTTATTATGGATGATAGTTCATGAGAATTTTAAATTCAACTTGTGTATACAAAATTGCATATGAACAACTCATCAAAAACTAGAGTGCTTTACAGAGCCAAAAACATTCTCACCAGTGCAACTAAAACTACACTTGCCACTCCGTATCTCCTTCCCTCACTTCTTTATGGTGCTCCCATCCTTACTAACCTTCAGGTATCAAAAATCAAATCACAAACAATCCCAAATGTTGCACAAAAAATGACAAAAAATTATAGTTGTGGTTTACAAAACACTTATTGTCCATGTGTGTGATGAGCTTGTGTTTTAAGTAACATTATTATTATTATTATTGAAGTCCAAATATAGAGGACAGGACCATGAGGGGATTTGAACCCAAGCATATTAGAGGTAGATGTAGACATTATACAGATATGTCACTGAGGCAGTGTAATTACATGGTTTACAGGTGGTGTTCATGTGCTATACATATTCAGGTACCTGTGTACCTTGCAAATTATTTTGCAAATGTATTTTTTATTCTGCAGGATGGACATGGAAGCATGTTATTAAAATTAGTGAGGTGACCGTTCTTGGAGACACAAAAGTAACACTATCAGGATTATTATCCACAGTGATGAATTATATTTCAACTTTATCATTAATTGCATGTCTGTGTGTATACAGAAGGTGTAAGAGTTAAAGATTTGATATCTACATTGTCGACTAAAATTCATATGTTGAAACACATCCATTCTATTTTATCTGAGCACAACACTTGCCTTAACTGTTACTACGTCATTTTATTCCAAATGTACATAATGAAGTGCTCACACAGTAATCATTATTTATAGACACAAAATCTATATTAGTAATATATAGCATAGTGCAACTCATACCCCGGGATTCACTAACCTCCCGTGCAGGACTAGCTTAGTCCTGCATGGAAGCGCCTGTATAGGAGCAGGACAGGAGCGCACCATGCATAGTAATGAACGTGCACTGGCCGAGCTCCCAGGCTTACATAGAGCGTGTACAAGTGCAGGGGGTGTGTCTGAGAGCAGACCTCTCAGAATAAATATGCCCCTGCAATGTTGAACAACAGAAGCTGTTAAAAAATGAGTGAGATCACTCATAGGTATCCTCATATCCCCACCAACAGACCCCCATGTGTACAACAGCAACACAACATATAAATTAAAAGAAGAAACCTATTTATTTCTTTTAAAAATCTGACTAAAGCTAACTGTAGGTGCGTGGGTGTGTCCATTGCTTAGCTACGGTTAATGTAGCTGAAATACCAAAAGGAGGATAAAAAGTAGGATATGTGCAAATGAAGCAGTACAGCAACATTGTATTGTGCAGAGCATTCGCCTAAGCAGCAGTCAATCCCGGTTCGAGTCCCACTGCAGTACATTCCATTTCCATGTCAAATACTGTTAGGATCACTATATTTAATTGTATAACCTAATAAATAACATATATGTGTGAACTGGAGTAGGAAGCAGTGTAATGAATGATAACACCATACACTTCCCAAATCCACCCCCACCAAGAACCAGTAGACTATTACTGTCAAAAATATAGCAGCAGTAGTAGTAAGGGTAAATAAGCATGACTGAGCAGGTGCAAGTCTGCACGACCGGAAGCAGTGCTTACACAGAGTAAGCAATAGTGAGGCTAACTATATGTAAGCGGATGTCACTGGAAGTTAGCAGTGGTTACCATCGCGCAAACCTGCTGACAACTGCGTGAAAGGGCTTTAACCACTCCATATCCAATGGGCCTCATTCTGGCCAGCAACAAATTCAACAGTCCCTGCAAGCCTCGAACCCAGGAGCCTGCACACCATAGCCAATGTGATTTACCACTAAGCCACCACAGATATACATAACTCTATCATTTCCACAAATAGGGCATCCAGCAATACCAGTCAACATTACAGGACATGTAGCTATACATGCAGATGTATGTGTGTGTTTGTGTGTGTGTATGTGTATACATCTATAACTAAATAGATATATACCTCTCCCTATCTTTATTATATATATATATATATATATATATATATATACACACACACACACACACACACACACACACATACACACACACACACACACACACACACACACACACACACACACACACACACACACACACACACACACACACACACACACACTCACACACACACACATATATATGTATATCGAAAAGACCCAAAGGCGAAGAAGCAAATAGACTGAACCAAATGAGTCCAAATAAAAATATGTTGCTGTAGGCCATTTGAATAAAACAATGTCTAAAGCACAACTAGTTCATACAGCAAATCGGTTCATACAGCAAATCGGAAGCCAAGAGGTAAAGCACAAACCCTTCAGTTGACTCCCATCAACTTGTACGTCGAAGCAAAAGTCAGAAAATATAACATAAACCCTTCGGTTGACTCACAACAGCTTAGACATGCACAAATAAACTCCAAATCGAAAAAGCAAAGCTGTATGCAGTACACAAACCCTTCGGTTCAAAATCCAACTTTCATCGATGCAAAGATGCTTGTAATAACTCCAGGACCAATATAAAAGAATAGAAGAACCTTTAATGATAAGCTTTCATGGGTTAACAATACCACTTCATCAGATAAATTAAAAACAAGATCTGAGCATTTAAGTACTCACCAACTGAATCTTAACAACAAACCATTGGCTCAATAAATTTAAAACCATCCTATAGTTCACTAGTAACTATGAAATCAAGTCCCAGTATGTGGAAGTGACGAAGTCTACAGGAAGTATACCTGGACTCTAAACTCCCTCTAGTGAGCTTAAGGCTAAACTGCATGGCCCCAAAATTACAACAAAGTTGATGACACATACACTATAGCGACAGTAACCATACCGTTCAACATATAATGTAATAAGCATTGTTTCAGGTGCTTAAAATTACCTTAGAATAAACCAACATGTAAGTATACACATTAAAACATAAAAACATAAAAATACGAGAAAGGAGCTACCTTTCTCGTATTTTTATGTTTTTATGTTTTAATGTGTATACTTACATGTTGGTTTATTCTAAGGTAATTTTAAGCACCTGAAACAATGCTTATTACATTATAAAGGCTACATTATAAAGCAAAGGCTCTTGCCACCCCCATAGTGCCTTTTTTAGGCAAGGCTCAAATTCTAAACCTTCCACCCTAGAACACAAAAAAGGAAAAAAACTAAGGGTAATGCTGCTCAATGCCAGAAGTCTCAATCTCAAAATGCACGCACTCGAGGCCCTTCTCAGTATGGAGAACATCGATGTCTGTGCTGTGACAGAAACCTGGTTCAAGGCTCCCGAGAGCACCCCAGCACTATCAGGTTTTACCTCATATCATGCGTTCCGGCCCCAAAATCCGGACAATACCAAGAAAGGAGGGGGGGTATCCATATTCATCAAGGATACTTACACCTCAAGATTGGTGGCAACGCACAATGCATCGGAGACCATCCAGGTGCAGATAACCATAGGCAAGACTGCTCTACAAATTGTAGCATGTTACAGGCCACCCTCACAGACCCAGGAATCTCACTTGGCCTTCCTGAAAACACTGGAGGAATAAATGTATCCCCAAATACCATCATACTGGGTGACTTCAATTACCCAAATATAGACTGGGAACACTACTCAAGCCCAAACACCCTAGCCCAAAAGTTCCTGGAAGTCATAAACTCAAATGCCATGGAACAACTAGTCACTATCCCCACAAGAGGAGAAAACATACTTGATCTCATCATCACGAACATGGGAGCAAAATGTTCAACACCAGAAGTATACCCTCACTGGTGAGATCAGATCACAAACTTATCTCGCTGGAGGTCCTCATCCCACCTCCTGAAACAAAAAAGACCACAGTAAAAAACTTCTCTAAAGCCGACTTTGCACTTCTAAAGACTAGTGTGGTCTCCTTCAAGGCCCCCGAGCCGGCGGAAAACAGTACTCTAGCCGCTGAATCACTTACAAATGCCTTCTACCAGCACCTGCAGGACTGCATGGATAAGGCAATCCCAAGCAAAACAAAGATTCTCTGTACCAAAGGCAAGCGTCCAGCCTGGTGGACCCCAGCCATAAACAAACTCTACAACAAAAGGAGGAAGCTACTACATGATAGAGCAAAATCCTTGAAAGGCAAGACGCCTTTGATCACTATAAGTAAAAAGCTGAGAGCTCTCATAAAAGCATCCAAAGCAAATTTTGAGAGAAGAATAGCTAAAGACTCTAAAGACAATCATAAGGCCTTCTTTAGCTATGTTAGAAACCTGGGAGGAAACTCCCAGATATGCTCAATATTAGTTCAAAACGATGAGAAGATTACTGATCCTACAGACATTGCCAACATACTGGCTGACAGGTTCAGTGCAAACTTCTCCCCCCCCTCCCCCCCAAAAGGAGAGATATCTATACCAACAGATTGCAGCCCCCCAAACATCTCAAATGCTCAGGTGAGAACGGGCTCTCTAAGGCAAAAACACAGCATCCATGGGACCTGATGGTGTCCCCGGCTGTGTGCTACATGCACCAACGAATTAAACCCTCAGTTAGGACAGCTGTTTAATCGTAGCCTCACCTCGGGATAATGCCCAGGAGTGGCGACAGCGACTGTAGTCCCACTCCACAAAGGCGGTGCCTCCACCGACCCTGGAAATTACCGACCCATCAGCTTGACAAGCCTTATCTGCAAAGCCATGGAGAGGATCATAATGGATCTCATAAATAAAGACATAGGGAACTTGCAGACTCTGGATCCAACCCAGTTTGGCTTTGTCAGAGGCAGGTCATGCCTTTTAAACTTGGTTGACTTTTTGAAACAGTCACCAAAGCCATTGATGAGGGAAAGGCAGTTCATACAGCCTACCTCGATCTGGCAAAGGCCTTCGACACAATACCCCATTCGGGTATCATTGAAAAACTCATCAGCCTAAATGTTAACCCATACATCACAAGATGGGTTGCTAACTGGCTGAGTGACAGAACCCACAGGGTCAGAGTGGCCGATGCCATGTCTGACTCTAAGCCTGTCTCAAGTGGTGTCCCACAGGGTGTCTCAGTCCTGGGCCCACTCTTGTTTGGCATCTACTTTTCGATGTACAAGCAAGCACGGAGGGCTATGGCTGACAAAGTTTGCAGACGACTGCAAACTGGGTGCCGTAGTTGAAAACACATCTGACACAAATATCCTTCAGAAGGGTCTCATAGATACAGATAACTGGTGCCAAAGCCACGGCCTAAAGTTAAATGCCAAAATGCATAGTCATACCCTTCGAAAAAACAAGGTTACCCTAGCTACCATTTAGGTGGAAATCCACTGAGCACAGAAGAAGTTATTAGGGACCTGGGGACCCAGGTTGACAGCAATCTGTCATTCGACACTCATGTTGCAAAAATAGTCAGGAAGACCTTCTACATTGCCCACCTTATCATGAAGGGATTCACATCTAGATCAAGGGAGGTCATAGTCTCCTATATTCAGCACTCATCCGACCAATGATTGAGTACAATGCCCCATTCGAATGTATCTGACCCGTCACTTGCAGCAGCTGGAGGCCACAAAAGTTCCTCACCAAGAGGATTATGGGTCTCAAAATATGTCCTATGCTGCCCGACTGAAAGAACTCCAACTATATTCAGTCGCCACCGCTTGCTCAGGGGACTTGTGCCTGACATACAAGGCATTGTCAAACCCTGACTTGATGAACATGCTTCACCTCAAAAATCTAGATCCATTAGAACCACTAGAGCAGGAGACCTAAACCTTGACACGGCCATTAATAGAGGCGTGCTGGAGGGATAGATTCATTACCCAAAGACTCCCTATGCTGTGGAACAAAATCCCGGTATATGTGAGGCAAAGCACCTCGCTGGATTTGTTCAAGAGAAATCTTGACCAATGGATGGGTGATCGCAAGTATACCCCAGGGATTACCTCAGTGTCACTGCTCGACAGAGGCACAGCAAAATAATGGGCACAGTTCCCCAAACCAAAGGGGTGGCGCAAGCCACAAACTACGGGCTAGGCTTGTAAATGCCCTCGGGTAGATAGCCTAGTATGAACCTATGAACCTATGAACCTATGAACCTATATGTTGAACGGTATGGTTACCGTTGCTATAGTGTATGTGTCATCAACTTTGTTGTAATTTTGGAGCCATGCAGTTTAGCCTTAAGCTCACTAGAGGGAGTTTAGAGTCCAGGTATACTTCCTGTAGACTTCGTCACTTCCACATACTGGGACTTGATTTCATAGTTACTAGTGAACTATAGGATGGTTTTAAATTTATTGAGCCAATGGTTTGTTGTTAAGATTCAGTTGGTGAGTACTTAAATGCTCAGATCTTGTTTTTAATTTATCTGATGAAGCGGTATTGTTAACATGAAAAGCGCTTATCATTAAAGGTTCTTCTATTCTTTTATATTGGTCCTGGAGTTATTACAAGCGTCTTTGCATCGATGAAAGTTGGATTTTGAACCGAAGGGTTTGTGTACTGCATACAGCTTTGCTTTTTCGATTTGGAGTTTATTTGTGCATGTCTAAGCTGTTGTGAGTCAACCGAAGGGTTTATGTTATATTTTCTGACTTTTGCTTCGACATA
>NC_056732.1:1894997165-1895033437 GCF_019279795.1 Protopterus annectens | reverse complement strand
AATTTTCTTTAAATTTTTGAACTGAGTATAATGAGAGTCATGCTAATCATTACTGAACTGAGTATAAGGAGAGTCATGCTAATCATTACTGAACTGTGTATAAGGAGAGTCATCCTAATCATTACTGAACTGTATAAGGAGAGTCATGCTACTCATTATTGAACTGAGAAGGAGAGGCCATGCTAATCATTACTGAACTGAGTATAAGGAGAGTCATGCTAATCATTAATGAACTGAGTATAAGGAGAGTCACGCTAATCATTACTGAACTGAGTATAAGGAGAGTCATGCTAATCGTTATTGAACTGAGTATAAGGAGAGTCATGCTAATCATTACTGAACTGAGTATAAGGAGAGTCATGCTAATCATTACTGAACTGAGTATAAGGAAAGTCATGCTAATCATTACTGAACTGAGTATAAGGAGAGTCATGCTAATCATTATTGAACTGAGTATAATGAGAGTCATGCTAATCATTACTGAAGTGAGTATTAGGAGAGTCATGCTAATCATTACTGAACTGAGTATAAGGAGAGTCATGCTAATCATTACTGAACTGAGTATAATGAGAGTCATGCTAATCATTACTGAACTGAGTATAAGGAGAGTCATGCTAATCATTACTGAACTGAGTATAAGGAGAGTCATGCTAATCATTACTGAACTGAGTATAAGGAAAGTCATGCTAATCATTACTGAACTGAGTATAAGGAGAGTCATGCTAATCATTACTGAACTGAGTATAAGGAGAGTCATGCTAATCATTACTGAACTGAGTATAAGGAAAGCCATGCTAATCGTTATTGAACTGAATATAATTAGAATCATGCTAATCATTACTGAACTGAGTATAAGGAGAATCATGCTAATCATTACTGAACTGGGTATAAGGAGAGTCATGCTAATCATTACTGAACTGAGTATAAGGAGAGTCATGCTAATCATTACTGAACTGAGTATAAGGAGAGTCATGCTAATCATTACTGAACTGAGTATAAGGAGAGTCATGCTAATCATTACTGAACTGAGTATAAGGAGAGTCATGCTAATCATTACTGAACTCAGTATAAGGAGAGTCATGCTAATCATTACTGAACTGAGTATAAGGAGAGTCATGCTAATCATTACTGAACTGAGTATAAGGAGAGTCATGCTAATCATTACTGAACTGAGTATAAGGAGAGTCATGCTAATCATTACTGAACTGAGTATAAGGAGAGTCATGCTAATCATTACTGAACTGAGTATAAGGAGAGTCATGCTAATCATTACTGAACTGAGTATAAGGAGAGTCATGCTAATCATTACTGAACTGAGTATAAGGAGAGTCATGCTAATCATTACTGAACTGAGTATAAGGAGAGTCATGCTAATCATTACTGAACTGAGTATAAGGAGAGTCATGCTAATCATTACTGAACTGAGTATAAGGAGAGTCATGCTAATCATTACTGAACTGAGTATAAGGATAGTCATGCTAATCATTACTGAACTGAGTATAAGGAGAGTCATGCTAATCATTACTGAACTGAGTATAAGGAGAGTCATGCTAATCATTACTGAACTGAGTATAAGGAGAGTCATGCTAATCATTACAGACCTGAGTATAAGGAGAGTCAAGCTAATCATTACTGAACTGAGTATAAGGAGAGTCATGCTAATCATTACTGAACTGAGTATAAGGAGAGTCATGCTAATCATTACTGAACTGAGTATAAGGAGAGTCATGCTAATCATTACTGAACTGAGTATAAGGAGAGTCATGCTAATCATTACTGAACTGAGTATAAGGAGAGTCATGCTAATCATTACTGAACTGAGTATAAGGAGAGTCATGCTAATCATTACTGAACTGAGTATAAGGAGAGTCATGCTAATCATTACTGAACTGAGTATAAGGAGAGTCATGCTAATCATTACTGAACTGAGTATAAGGAGAGTCATGCTAATCATTACTGAACTGAGTATAAGGAGAGTCATGCTAATCATTACTGAACTGAGTATAAGGAGAGTCATGCTAATCATTACTGAACTGAGTATAAGGAGAGTCATGCTAATCATTACTGAACTGAGTATAAGGGGAGTCATGCTAATCATTACTGAAATGAATATAAGGAGAGTCATGCTAATCATTACTGAACTGAGTATAAGGAGAGTCATGCTAATCATTACTGAACTGAGTATAAGGAGAGTCATGCTAATCATTACTGAACTGAGTATAAGGAGAGTCATGCTAATCATTACTGAACTGAGTATAAGGAGAGTCATGCTAATCATTACTGAACTGAGTATAAGGAGAGTCATGCTAATCATTACTGAACTGAGTATAAGGAGAGTCATGCTAATCATTACTGAACTGAGTATAAGGAGAGTCATGCTAATCATTACTGAACTGAGTATAAGGAGAGTCATGCTAATCATTACTGAACTGAGTATAAGGAGAGTCATGCTAATCATTACTGAACTGAGTATAAGGAGAGTCATGCTAATCATTACTGAACTGAGTATAAAGAAAGTCATGCTAATCATTACTGAACTGAGTATAAGGAGAGTCATGCTAATCATTACTGAACTGAGTATAAGGAGAGTCATGCTAATCATTACTGAACTGAGTATTAGGAGAGTCATGCTAATCATTACTGAACTAAGTATAAGGAGAGTCATGCTAATCATTACTGAACTGAGTATAAGGAGAGTCATGCTAATCATTACTGAACTGAGTATAAGGAGAGTCATGCTAATCATTACTGAACTGAGTATAAAGAAAGTCATGCTAATCATTACTGAACTGAGTATAAGGAGAGTCATGCTAATCATTACTGAACTGAGTATAAGGAGAGTCATGCTAATCATTACTGAACTGAGTATAAGGAGAGTCATGCTAATCATTGCTGAACTGAGTATAAGGAGAGTCATGCTAATCATTACTGAACTGAGTATAAGGAGAGTCATGCTAATCATTACTGAACTGAGTATAAGGAGAGTCATGCTAATCATTACTGAACTGAGTATAAGGAGAGTCATGCTAATCATTACTGAACTAAGTATAAGGAGAGTCATGCTAATCATTACTGAACTGAGTATAAGGAGAGTCATGCTAATCATTACTGAACTGAGTATAAGGAAAGTCATGCTAATCATTACTGAACTGAGTATAAGGAGAGTCATGCTAATCATTACTGAACTGAGTATAAGGAGAGTCATGCTAATCATTACTGAACTGAGTATAAGGAGAGTCATGCTAATCATTACTGAACTGAGTATAAGGAGAGTCATGCTAATCATTACTGAACTGAGTATAAGGAGAGTCATGCTAATCATTACTGAACTGAGTATAAGGAGAGTCATGCTAATCATTACTGAACTGAGTATAAGGAGAGTCATGCTAATCATTACTGAACTGAGTATAAGGAGAGTCATGCTATCATTACTGAACTGAGTATAAGGAGAGTCATGCTAATCATTACTGAACTGAGTATAAGGAGAGTCATGCTAATCATTACTGAACTGAGTATAAGGAGAGTCATGCTAATCATTACTGAACTGAGTATAAGGAGAGTCATGCTAATCATTACTGAACTGAGTATAAGGAGAGTCATGCTAATCATTACTGAACTGAGTATAAGGAGAGTCATGCTAATCATTACTGAACTGAGTATAAGGAGAGTCATGCTAATCATTACTGAACTGAGTATAAGGAGAGTCATGCTAATCATTACTGAACTGAGTATAAGGAGAGTCATGCTAATCATTACTGAACTGAGTATAAGGAGAGTCATGCTAATCATTACTGAACTGAGTATAAGGAGAGTCATGCTAATCATTACTGAACTGAGTATAAGGAGAGTCATGCTAATCATTACTGAACTGAGTATAAGGAGAGTCATCCTAACCATTATTGAACTGAGTATAATGAGAGTCATGCTAATCATTACTGAACTGAGTATAAGGAGAGTCATGCTAATCATTACTGAACTGAGTATAAGGAGAGTCATGCTAATCATTACTGAACTGAGTATAAGGAGAGTCATGCTAATCATTACTGAACTGAGTATAAGGAGAGTCATGCTAATCATTACTGAACTGAGTATAAGGAGAGTCATGCTAATCATTACTGAACTGAGTATAAGGAGAGTCATGCTAATCATTACTGAACTGAGTATAAGGAGAGTCATGCTAATCATTACTGAACTGAGTATAAGGACAGTCATGCTAATCATTACTGAACTGAGTATAAGGAGAGTCATGCTAATCATTACTGAACTGAGTATAAGGAGAGTCATGCTAATCATTACTGAACTAAGTATAAGGAGAGTCATGCTAATCATTACTGAACTGAGTATTAGGAGAGTCATGCTAATCATTACTGAACTGAGTATAAGGAGAGTCATGCTAATTATTATTGAACTGAGTATAAGGGGAGTCATGCTAATCATTACTGAACTGAGTATAAGGAGAGTCATGCTAATCATTACTGAACTGAGTATAAGGAGAGTCATGCTAATCATTACTGAACTGAGTATAAGGAGAGTCATGCTAATCATTACTGAAGTGGTTATAAGGAGAGTTATGTTAATCATTATTGAACTGAGTATAAGGGGAGTCATGCTAATCATTAATGAACTGAGTATAAGGAGAGTCATGCTAATCATTGCTGAACTGAGTATAAGGAGAGTCATGCTAATCATTAATGAACTGAGTATAAGGAGAGTCATGCTAATCATTGCTGAACTGAGTATAAGGAGAGTCATGCTAATCATTACTGAACTGAGTATAAGGAGAGTCATGCTAATCATTAATGAACTGAATATAAGGAGAGTCATGCTAATCATTACTGAACTGAGTATAAGGAGAGTCATGCTAATCATTACTGAACTGAGTATAAGGAGAGTCATGCTAATCATTACTGAACTGAGTATAAGGAGAGTCATGCTAATCATTACTGAACTGAGTATAAGGAGAGTCATGCTAATCATTACTGAACTGAGTATAAGGAGAGTCATGCTAATCATTACTGAACTGAGTATAAGGAGAGTCATGCTAATCATTACTGAACTGAGTATAAGGAGAGTCATGCTAATCATTACTGAACTGAGTATAAAGAAAGTCGTGCTAATCATTGATGAACTGAGTATAAGGAGAGTCATGTTAATCATTACTGAACTGAGTATAAGGAGAGTCATGCTAATCATTACTGAACTGAGTATAAGGAGAGTCATGCTAATCATTACTGAACTGAGTATAAGGAGAGTCATGCTAATCATTACTGAACTGAGTATTAGGAGAGTCATGCTAATCATTACTGAACTGAGTATAAGGAGAGTCATGCAAATCATTACTGAACTGAGTATAAGGAGAGTCATGCTAATCATTACTGAACTGAGTATAAGGAGAGTCATGCTAATCATTACTGAACTGAGTATAAGGAGAGTCATGCTAATCATTACTGAACTGAGTATTAGGAGAGTCATGCTAATCATTACTGAACTGAGTATAAGGAGAGTCATGCTAATCATTACTGAACTGAGTATAAGGAGAGTCATGCTAATCATTACTGAACTGAGTATAAGGAGAGTCATGCTAATCATTACTGAACTGAGTATAAGGAGAGTCATGCTAATCATTACTGAACTGAGTATAAGGAGAGTCATGCTAATCATTACTGAACTGAGTATAATGAGAGTCATGCTAATCATTACTGAACTGAGTATAAGGAGAGTCATGCTAATCATTACTGAACTGAGTATAAAGAAAGTCATGCTAATCATTGATGAACTGAGTATAAGGAGAGTCATGCTAATCATTACTGAACTCAGTATAAGGAAAGTCATGCTAATCATTACTGAACTGAGTATAAGGAGAGTCATGCTAATCATTACTGAACTGAGTATAAGGAGAGTCATGCTAATCATTACTGAACTGAGTATAAGGAGAGTCATGCTAATCATTACTGAACTGAGTATAAGGAGAGTCATGCTAATCATTACTGAACTGAGTATAAGGAGAGTCATGCTAATCATTACTGAACTGAGTATAAGGAGAGTCATGCTAATCATTACTGAACTGAGTATAAGGAGAGTCATGCTAATCATTACTGAACTGAGTATAAGGAGAGTCATGCTAATCATTACTGAACTGAGTATAAGGAGAGTCATGCTAATCATTACTGAACTGAGTATAAGGAGAGTCATGCTAATCATTACTGAACTCAGTATAAGGAGAGTCATGCTAATCATTACTGAACTGAGTATAAGGAGAGTCATGCTAATCATTATAGAACTGAGTATAAGGAGAGTCATGCTAATCATTACTGAACTGAGTATAAGGAGAGTCATGCTAATCATTACTGAACTGAGTATAAGGAGAGTCATGCTAATCATTACTGAACTGAGTATAAGGAGAGTCATGCTAATCATTACTGAACTCAGTATAAGCAGAGTCATGCTAATCATTACTGAACTCAGTATAAGGAGAGTCATGCTAATCATTACTGAACTGAGTATAAGGAGAGTCATGCTAATCATTACTGAACTGAGTATAAGGAGAGTCATGCTAATCATTACTGAACTGAGTATAAGGAGAGTCATGCTAATCATTACTGAACTGAGTATAAGGAGAGTCATGCTAATCATTACTGAACTGAGTATAAGGAGAGTCATGCTAATCATTACTGAACTGAGTATAAGGAGAGTCATGCTAATCATTACTGAACTGAGTATAAGGAGAGTCATGCTAATCATTACTGAACTGAGTATAAGGAGAGTCATGCTAATCATTACTGAACTGAGTATAAGGAGAGTCATGCTAATCATTACTGAACTGAGTATAAGGAGAGTCATGCTAATCATTACTGAACTGAGTATAAGGAGAGTCATGCTAATCATTACTGAACTGAGTATAAGGAGAGTCATGCTAATCATTACTGAACTGAGTATAAGGAGAGTCATGATCATGCTAATCATTACTGAACTGAGTATAAGGAGAATCATGCTAATCATTACTGAAGTGGGTATAATGAGAGACATGCTAATCGTTACTGAACTGAGTATAAGGAGAGTCATGTTAATCATTACTGAGCTCAGTATAAGGAGAGTCATGCTAATCATTACTGAACTGAGTATAAGGAGAGTCATGCTAATCATTACTGAACTGAGAATAAGGAAAGCCATGCTAATCATTACTGAACTGAGTATAAGGAGAGTCATGCTAATCATTACTGAACTGAGTATAAGGAGAGTCATGCTAATCATTACTGAACTGAGTATAAGGAGAGTCATGCTAATCATTACTGAACTGAGTATAAGGAGAGTCATGCTAATCATTACTGAACTGAGTATAAGGAGAGTCATGCTAATCATTACTGAACTGAGTATAAGGAGAGTCATGCTAATCATTACTGAACTGAGTATAAGGAGAGTCATGCTAATCATTACTGAACTGAGTATAAGGAGAGTCATGCTAATCATTACTGAACTGAGTATAAGGAGAGTCATGCTAATCATTACTGAACTCAGTATAAGGAGAGTCATGCTAATCATTACTGAACTGAGTATAAGGAGAGTCATGCTAATCATTACTGAACTGAGTATAAGGAGAGTCATGCTAATCATTACTGAACTGAGTATAAGGAGAGTCATGCTAATCATTACTGAAGTGAGTATAAGGAGAGTCATGCTAATCATTACTGAACTGAGTATAAGGAGAGTCATGCTAATCATTACTGAACTGAGTATAAGGAGAGTCATGCTAATCATTACTGAACTGAGTATAAGGAGAGTCATGCTAATCATTAATGAACTGAGTATAAGGAGAGTCACGCTAATCATTACTGAACTGAGTATAAGGAAAGTCATGCTAATCATTACTGAACTGAGTATAAGGAGAGTCATGCTAATCATTACTGAACTGAGTATAAGGAGAGTCATGCTAATCATTACTGAACTGAGTATAAGGAGAGTCATGCTAATCATTACTGAACTGAGTATAAGGAGAGTCATGCTAATCATTACTGAACTGAGTATAAGGAGAGTCATGCTAATCATTACTGAACTGAGTATAAGGAGAGTCATGCTAATCATTACTGAACTGAGTATAAGGAGAGTCATGCTAATCATTACTGAACTGAGTATAAGGAGAGTCATGCTAATCATTACTGAACTGAGTATAAGGAGAGTCATGCTAATCATTACTGAACAGAGTATAAGGAGAGTCATACTAATCATTACTGAACTGAGTATAAGGAGAGTCATGCTATTTGTTACTGAACTGAGTATAAGGAGAGTCATGCTAATCATTACTGAACTGAGTATAAGGAGAGTCATGCTAATCATTACTGAACTGAGTATAAGGAGAGTCATGCTAATCATTACTGAACTGAGTATAAGGAGAGTCATGCTAATCATTACTGAACTGAGTATAAGGAGAGTCATGCTAATCATTACTGAACTGAGTATAAGGAGAGTCATGCTAATCATTACTGAACTGAGTATAAGGAGAGTCATGCTAATCATTACTGAACTGAGTATAAGGAGAGTCATGCTAATCATTACTGAACTGAGTATAAGGAGAGTCATGCTAATCATTACTGAACTGAGTATAAGGAGAGTCATGCTAATCATTACTGAACTGAGTATAAGGAGAGTCATGCTAATCATTACTGAACTGAGTATAAGGAGAGTCATGCTAATCATTACTGAACTGAGTATAAGGAGAGTCATGCTAATCATTACTGAACTGAGTATAAGGAGAGTCATGCTAATCATTACTGAACTGAGTATAAGGACAGTCATGCTAATCATTACTGAACTGAGTATAAGGAGAGTCATGCTAATCATTACTGAACTGAGTATAAGGAGAGTCATGCTAATCATTACTGAACTGAGTATAAGGAGAGTCATGCTAATCATTACTGAACTGAGTATAAGGAGAGTCATGCTAATCATTACTGAACTGAGTATAAGGAGAGTCATGCTAATCATTACAGAACTGAGTATAAGGAGAGTCATGCTAATCATTACTGAACTGAGTATAAGGAGAGTCATGCTAATCATTACTGAACTGAGTATAAGGAGAGTCATGCTAATCATTACTGAACTGAGTATAAGGAGAGTCATGCTAATCATTACTGAACTGAGTATAAGGAGAGTCATGCTAATCATTGATGAACTGAGTATAAGGAGAGTCATGCTAATCATTACTGAACTGAGTATAAGGAGAGTCATGCTAATCATTACTGAACTGAGTATAAGGACAGTCATGCTAATCATTACTGAACTGAGTATAAGGAGAGTCATGCTAATCATTACTGAACTGAGTATAAGGAGAGTCATGCTAATCAGTACTGAACTGAGTATAAGGAGAATCATGCTAATCATTACTTAAGTGAGTATAAGGAGAGTCATGCTAATCATTACTGAACTAAGTATAAGGAGAGCCATGCTAATCATTACTGAACTGAGTATAAGGAGAGTCATGCTAATCATTACTGAACTGAGTATAAGGAGAGTCATGCTAATCATTACTGAACTGAGTATAAGGAGAGTCATGCTAATCATTACTGAACTGAGTATAAGGAGAGTCATGCTAATCATTACTGAACTGAGTATAAGGAGAGTCATGCTAATCATTACTGAACTGAGTATAAGGAGAGTCATGCTAATCATTACTGAACTGAGTATAAGGAGAGTCATGCTAATCATTACTGAACTGAGTATAAGGAAAGTCATGCTAATCATTACTGAACTGAGTATAAGGAGAGTCATGCTAATCATTACTGAACTGAGTATAAGAAAAGTCATGCTAATCATTACTAAACTGAGTATAAGGAGAGTCATGCTAATCGTTATTGAACTGAGTATAAGGAGAGTCATGCTAATCATTACTGAACTGAGTATAAGGAGAGTCATGCTAATCATTACTGAACTGAGTATAAGGAGAGTCATGCTAATCATTACTGAACTGAGTATAAGGAGAGTCATGCTAATCATTACTGAACTGAGTATTAGGAGAGTCATGCTAATCATTACTGAACTAAGTATAAGGAGAGTCATGCTAATCATTACTGAACTGAGTATAAGGAGAGTCATGCTAATCATTACTGAACTGAGTATAAGGAGAGTCATGCTAATCATTACTGAACTGAGTATAAGGAGAGTCATGCTAATCATTACTGAACTGAGTATAATGAGAGTCATGCTAATCATTACTGAACTGAGTATAAAAAAAGTCATGCTAATCATTACTGAACTGAGTATAAGGAAAGTCATGCTAATCATTACTGAACTGAGTATAAGGAGAGTCATGCTAATCATTACTGAACTGAGTATAAGGAAAGTCATGCTAATCATTACTGAACTGAGTATAAGGAGAGTCATGCTAATCATTACTGAACTGAGTATAAGGAGAGTCATGCTAATCATTACTGAACTGAGTATAAGGAGAGTCATGCTAATCATTACTGAACTGAGTATAAGGAGAGTCATGCTAATCATTACTGAACTGAGTATAAGGAGAGTCATGCTAATCATTACTGAACTGAGTATAAGGAGAGTCATGCTAATCATTACTGAACTGAGTATAAGGAGAGTCATGCTAATCATTACTGAACTGAGTATAAGGAGAGTCATGCTAATCATTACTGAACTGAGTATAAGGAGAGTCATGCTAATCATTACTGAAGTGAGTATTAGGAGAGTCATGCTAATCATTACTGAACTGAGTATAAGGAGAGTCATGCTAACCATTACTGAACTGAGTATAAGGAGAGTCATCCTAATCATTACTGAACTGAGTATAAGGAGAGTCATGCTAATCATTACTGAACTGAGTATAAGGAGAGTCATGCTAATCATTACTGAACTGAGTATAAGGAGAGTCATGCTAATCATTACTGAACTGAGTATAAGGAGAGTCATGCTAATCATTACTGAACTCAGTATAAGCAAAGTCATGCTAATCATTACTGAACTGAGTATAAGGAGAGTCATGCTAATCATTACTGAACTGAGAATAAGGAAAGTCATGCTAATCATTACTGAACTGAGTATAAGGAGAGTCATGCTAATCATTACTGAACTGAGTATAAGGAGAGTCATGCTAATCATTACTGAACTGAGTATAAGGAGAGTCATGCTAATCATTACTGAACTGAGTATAAGGAGAGTCATGCTAATCATTACTGAACTGAGTATAAGGAGAGTCATGCTAATCATTACTGAACTGAGTATAAGGAGAGTCATGCTAATCATTACTGAACTGAGTATAAGGAGAGTCATGCTAATCATTACTGAACTGAGTATTAGGAGAGTCATGCTAATCATTACTGAACTAAGTATAAGGAGAGTCATGCTAAGCATTACTGAACTGAGTATAAGGAGAGTCATGCTAATCATTACTGAACTGAGTATAAGGAGAGTCATGCTAATCTTTATAGAACTGCATATAAGGAGAGTCATGCTAATCATTACTGAACTGAGTATAAAGAGAGTCATGCTAATCATTACTGAACCGAGTATAAGGAGAGTCATGCTAATCTTTACTGAACTGAGTATAAGGAGAGTCATGCTAATCATTACTGAACTGAGTATAAGGAGAGTCATGCTAATCATTACTGAACTGAGTATAAGGAGAGTCATGCTAATCATTACTGAACTGAGTATAAGGAGAGTCATGCTAATCATTACTGAACTGAGTATAAGGAGAGTCATGCTAATCATTACTGAACTGAGTATAAGGAGAGTCATGCTAATCATTACTGAACTGAGTATAAGGAGAGTCATGCTAATCATTACTGAACTGAGTATAAGGAGAGTCATGCTAATCATTACTGAACTCAGTATAAGGAGAGTCATGCTAATCATTACTGAACTCAATATAAGGAGAGTCATGCTAATCATTATAGAACTGAGTATAAGGAGAGTCATGCTAATCATTACTGAACTGAGTATAAGGAGAGTCATGCTAATCATTACTGAACTGAGTATAAGGAGAGTCATGCTAATTATTATTGAACTGAGTATAAGGAGAGTCATGCTAATTGTTACTGAACTGAGTATAAGGAGAGTCATGCTAATCATTACTGAACTGAGTATAAGGAGAGTCATGCTAATCATTACTGAACTGAGTATAAGGAGAGTCATGCTAATCATTACTGAACTGAGTATAAGGAGAGTCATGCTAATCATTAATGAACTGAGTATAAGGAGAGTCATGCTAATCATTACTGAACTGAGTATAAGGAGAGTCATGCTAATCATTACTGAACTGAGTATAAGGAGAGTCATGCTAATCATTAATGAACTGAGTATAAGGAGAGTCATGCTAATCATTACTGAACTGAGTATAAGGAGAGTCATGCTAATCATTACTGAACTGAGTATAAGGAGAGTCATGCTAATCATTACTGAACTGAGTATAAGGAGAGTCATGCTAATCATTACTGAACTGAGTATAAGGAGAGTCATGCTAATCATTACTGAACTGAGTATAAGGAGAGTCATGCTAATCATTACTGAACTGAGTATAAGGAGAGTCATGCTAATCATTATAGAACTGAGTATAAGGAGAGTCATGCTAATCGATACTGAACTGAGTATAAGAAGAGTCATGCTAATCATTACTGAACTGAGTATAAGGAGAGTCATGCTAATCATTACTGAACTGAGTATAAGGAGAGTCATGCTATCATTACTGAACTGAGTATAAGGAGAGTCATGCTAATCATTACTGAACTGAGTATAAGGAGAGTCATGCTAATCATTACTGAACTGAGTATAAGGAGAGTCATGCTAATCATTACTGAACTGAGTATAAGGAGAGTCATGCTAATCATTACTGAACTGAGTATAAGGAGAGTCATGCTAATCATTACTGAACTGAGTATAAGGAGAGTCATCCTAATCATTACTGAACTGAGTATAAGGAGAGTCATGCTATCATTACTGAACTGAGTATAAGGAGAGTCATGCTAATCATTACTGAACTGAGTATAAGGAGAGGCATGCTAATCATTACTGAACTCAGTATAAGGAGAGTCATGCTAATCATTACTGAACTGAGTATAAGGAGAGTCATGCTAATCATTACTGAACTGAGTATAAGGAGAGTCATGCTAATCATTACTGAACTGAGTATAAGGAGAGTCATGCTAATCATTACTGAACTGAGTATAAGGAGAGTCATGCTAATCATTACTGAACTGAGTATAAGGAGAGTCATGCTAATCATTACTGAACTGAGTATTAGGAGAGTCATGCTAATCATTACTGAACTAAGTATAAGGAGAGTCATGCTAATCATTACTGAACTGAGTATAAGGAGAGTCATGCTAATCATTACTGAACTGAGTATAAGGAGAGTCATGCTAATCATTACTGAACTGAGTATAAGGAGAGTCATGCTAATCATTACTGAACTGAGTATAAGGAGAGTCATGCTAATCATTACTGAACTGAGTATAAGGAGAGTCATGCTAATCATTACTGAACTGAGTATAAGGAGAGTCATGCTAATCATTACTGAACTGAGTATAAGGAGAGTCATGCTAATCATTACTGAACTGAGTATAAGGAGAGTCATGCTAATCATTACTGAACTGAGTATAAGGAGAGTCATGCTAATCATTACTGAACTGAGTATAAGGAGAGTCATGCTAATCATTACTGAACTGAGTATAAGGAAAGCCATGCTAATCATTACTGAACTGAGTATAAGGAGAGTCATGCTAATCATTACTGAACTGAGTATTAGGAGAGTCATGCTAATCATTACTGAACTGAGTATAAGGAGAGTCATGCTAATCATTACTGAACTGAGTATAAGGAGAGTCATGCTAATCATTACTGAACTGAGTATAAGGAGAGTCATGCTAATCATTACTGAACTGAGTATAAGGAGAGTCATGCTAATCATTACTGAACTGAGTATTAGGAGAGTCATGCTAATCATTACTGAACTGAGTATAAGGAGAGTCATGCTAATCATTACTGAACTGAGTATAAGGAGAGTCATGCTAATCATTACTGAACTGAGTATAAGGAGAGTCATGCTAATCATTACTGAACTGAGTATAAGGAGAGTCATGCTAATCATT
The DNA here is from genome assembly GCF_019279795.1 of Protopterus annectens. Lineage (NCBI taxonomy): Eukaryota > Metazoa > Chordata > Ceratodontiformes > Protopteridae > Protopterus > Protopterus annectens. Next base: position 1,895,019,347 of record NC_056732.1, on the reverse strand, counting down.
ACTGAACTGAGTATAAGGAGAGTCATGCTAATCATTACTGAACTGAGTATTAGGAGAGTCATGCTAATCATTACTGAACTGAGTATAAGGAGAGTCATGCTAATCATTACTGAACTGAGTATAAGGAGAGTCATGCTAATCATTACTGAACTGAGTATAAGGAGAGTCATGCTAATCATTACTGAACTGAGTATAAGGAGAGTCATGCTAATCATTACTGAACTGAGTATAAGGAGAGTCATGCTAATCATTACTGAACTGAGTATAAGGAGAGTCATGCTAATCATTACTGAACTGAGTATAAGGAGAGTCATGCTAATCATTAATGAACTGAGTATAAGGAGAGTCATGCTAATCATTACTGAACTGAGTATAAGGAGAGTCATGCTAATCATTACTGAACTCAGTATAAGGAGAGTCATGCTAATCATTACTGAACTCAATATAAGGAGAGTCATGCTAATCATTATAGAACTGAGTATAAGGAGAGTCATGCTAATCATTACTGAACTGAGTATAAGGAGAGTCATGCTAATCATTACTGAACTGAGTATAAGGAGAGTCATGCTAATCATTACTGAACTGAGTATAAGGAGAGTCATGCTAATCATTACTGAACTGAGTATAAGGAGAGTCATGCTATCATTACTGAACCGAGTATAAGGAGAGTCATGCTATCATTACTGAACTGAGTATAAGGAGAGTCATGCTATCATTACTGAACTGAGTATAAGGAGAGTCATGCTAATCATTACTGAACTGAGTATAAGGAGAGTCATGCTAATCATTACTGAACTGAGTATAAGGAGAGTCATGCTAATCATTACTGAACTGAGTATAAGGAGAGTCATGCTAATCATTACTGAACTGAGTATAAGGAGAGTCATGCTAATCATTACTGAACTGAGTATAAGGAGAGTCATGCTAATCATTACTGAACTGAGTATAAGGAGAGTCATGCTAATCATTACTGAACTGAGTATAAGGAGTGTCATGCTAATCATTACTGAACTGAGTATAAGGAGAGTCATGCTAATCATTACTGAACTGAGTATAAGGAGAGTCATGCTAATCATTACTGAACTGAGTATAAGGAGAGTCATGCTAATCATTACTGAACTGAGTATAAGGAGAGTCATGCTAATCATTACTGAACTGAGTATAAGGAGAGTCATGCTAATCATTACTGAACTAAGTATAAGGAGAGCCATGCTAATCATTACTGAACTGAGTATTAGGAGAGTCATGCTAATCATTACTGAACTGAGTATAAGGAAAGCCATGCTAATCATTACTGAACTGAGTATAAGGAGAGTCATGCTAATCATTACTGAACTGAGTATAAGGAGAGTCATGCTAATCATTACTGAACTGAGTATAAGGAGAGTCATGCTAATCATTACTGAACTCAGTATAAGGAGAGTCATGCTAATCATTACTGAACTAAGTATAAGGAGAGTCATGCTAAGCATTACTGAACTGAGTATAAGGACAGTCATGCTAATCATTACTGAACTGAGTATAAGGAGAGTCATGCTAATCATTACTGAACTGAGTATAAGGAGAGTCATGCTAATCATTACTGAACTGAGTATAAGGAGAGTCATGCTAATCATTACTGAACTGAGTATAAGGAGAGTCATGCTAATCATTAATGAACTGAGTATAAGGAGAGTCATGCTAATCATTACTGAACTGAGTATAAGGAGAGTCATGCTAATCATTACTGAACTGAGTATAAGGAGAGTCATGCTAATCGTTACTGAACTGAGTATAAGGAGAGTCATGTTAATCATTACTGAGCTCAGTATAAGGAGAGTCATGCTAATCATTACTGAACTGGGTATAAGGAGACTCATGCTAATCATTACTGAACTGAGTATATGAAGAGTCATGCTAATCATTACTGAACTGAGTATAAGGAGAGTCATGCTAATCATTACTGAACTGAGTATAAGGAGAGTCATGCTAATCATTACTGAACTGAGTATAAGGAGAGTCATGCTAATCATTACTGAACTGAGTATAAGGAGAGTCATGCTAATCATTACTGAACTGAGTATAAGGAGAGTCATGCTAATCATTACTGAACTGAGTATAAGGAGAGTCATGCTAATCATTACTGAACTGAGTATAAGGAGAGTCATGCTAATCATTACTGAACTGAGTATAAGGAGAGTCATGCTAATCATTACTGAACTGAGTATAAGGAGAGTCATGCTAATCATTACTGAACTGAGTATAAGGAGAGTCATGCTAATCATTACTGAACTGAGTATAAGGAGAGTCATGCTAATCATTACTAAACTGAGTATAAGGAGAGTCATGCTAATCATTACTGAACTGAGTATAAGGAGAGTCATGCTAATCATTACTGAACTGAGTATAAGGAGAGTCATGCTAATCATTACTGAACTGAGTATAAGGAGAGTCATGCTAATCATTACTGAACTGAGTATAAGGAGAGTCATGCTAATCATTACTGAACTGAGTATAAGGAGAGTCATGCTAATCATTACTGAACTGAATATAAGGAGAGTCATGCTAATCATTACTGAACTGAGTATAAGGAGAGTCATGCTTATCATTACTGAACTGAGTATAAGGAGAGTCATGCTAATCATTACTGAACTGAGTATAAGGAGAGTCATGCTAATCATTACTGAACTGAGTATAAGGAGAGGCATGCTAATCATTACTGAACTGAGTATAAGGAGAGTGATGCTAATCATTACTGAACTGAGTATAAGGAGAGTCATGCTAATCATTACTGAACTGAGTATAAGGAGAGTCATGCTAATCATTACTGAACTGAGTATAAGGGGAGTCATGCTAATCATTACTGAACTGAGTATAAGGAGAGTCATGCTAATCATTACTGAACTGAGTATAAGGAGAGTCATGCTAATCATTACTGAACTGAGTATAAGGAGAGTCATGCTAATCATTACTGAACTGAGTATAAGGAGAGTCATGCTAATCATTACTGAACTGAGTATAAGGAGAGTCATGCTAATCATTACTGAACTGAGTATAAGGAGAGTCATGCTAATCATTACTGAACTGAGTATAAGGAGAGTCATGCTAATCATTACTGAACTGAATATAAGGAGAGTCATGCTAATCATTACTGAACTGAGTATAAGGAGAGTCATGCTAATCATTACTGAACTGAGTATAAGGAGAGTCATGCTAATCATTACTGAACTGAGTATAAGGAGAGTCATGCTAATCGTTACTGAACTGAGTATAAGGAGAGTCATGCTAATCATTACTGAACTGAGAATAAGGAGAGTCATGCTAATCATTACTGAACTGAGTATAAGGAGAGTCATGCTAATCATTACTGAACTGAGTATAAGGAGAGTCATGCTAATCATTAATGAACTGAGTATAAGGAGAGTCATGCTAATCATTACTGAACTGGGTATAAGGAGAGTCATGCTAATCATTACTGAACTGAGTATAAGGAGAGTCATGCTAATCATTACTGAACTGAGTATAAGGAGAGTCATGCTAATCATTACTGAACTGAGTATAAGGAGAGTCATGCTAATCATTACTGAACTGAGTATAAGGAGAGTCATGCTAATCATTACTGAACTGAGTATAAGGAGAGTCATGCTAATCCTTACTGAACTCAGTTAAGCAGAGTCATGCTAATCATTACAGAACTGAGTATAAGGAGAGTCATGCTAATCATTACTGAACTGAGTATAAGGAGAGTCATGCTAATCTTTACTGAACTGAGTATAAGGAGAGCCATGCTAATCATTACTGAACTGAGTATAAGGAGAGTCATGTTAATCATTACTGAACTGAGTATAAGGAGAGTCATGCTAATCATTACTGAACTGAGTATAAGGAGAGTCATGCTAATCATTACTGAACTGAGTATAAGGAGAGTCATGCTAATCATTACTGAACTGAGTATAAGGAGAGTCATGCTAATCATTACTGAACTGAGTATAAGGAGAGTCATGCTAATCATTACTGAACTGAGTATAAGGAGAGTCATGCTAATCATTACTGAACTGAGTATAAGGAGAGTCATGCTAATCATTACTGAACTGAGTATAAGGAGAGTCATGCTAATCATTACTGAACTCAGTATAAGGAGAGTCATGCTAATCATTACTGAACTGAGTATAAGGAGAGTCATGCTAATCGTTATAGAACTGAGTATAAGGAGAGTCATGCTAATCATTACTGAACTGAGTATAAGGAGAGTCATGCTAATCATTACTGAACTGAGTATAAGGAGAGTCATGCTAATCATTACTGAACTGAGTATAAGGAGAGTCATGCTAATCATTACTGAACTGAGAATAAGGAGAGTCATGCTAATCATTACTGAACTGAGTATAAGTAGAGTCATGCTAATCATTACTGAACTGAGTATAAGGAGAGTCATCCTAATCATTACTGAACTGAGTATAAGGAGAGTCATGCTAATCATTACTGAACTGAGTATAAGGAGAGTCATGCTAATCATTACTGAACTGAGTATAAGGAGAGTCATGCTAATCATTACTGAACTGAGTATAAGGAGAGTCATGCTAATCATTACTGAACTGAGTATAAGGAGAGTCATGCTAATCATTACTGAAGTGAGTATTAGGAGAGTCATGCTAATCATTACTGAACTGAGTATAAGGAGAGTCATGCTAACCATTACTGAACTGAGTATAAGGAGAGTCATGCTAATCATTACTGAACTGAGTATAAGGAGAGTCATGCTAATCATTAATGAACTGAGTATAAGGAGAGTCATGCTAATCATTACTGAACTGAGTATAAGGAGAGTCATGCTAATCATTACTGAACTGAGTATAAGGAGAGTCATGCTAATCATTACTGAACTGAGTATAAGGAGAGTCATGCTAATCATTACTGAACTGAGTATAAGGAGAGTCATGCTAATCATTACTGAACTGAGTATAAGGAGAGTCATGCTAATCATTACTGAACTGAGTATAAGGAGAGTCATGCTAATCATTACTGAACTGAGTATAAGGAGAGTCATGCTAATCATTACTGAACTGAGTATAAGGAGAGTCATGCTAATCATTACTGAACTGAGTATAAGGAGAGTCATGCTAATCATTACTGAACTGAGTATAAGGAGAGTCATGCTAATCATTACTGAACTGAGTATAAGGAGAGTCATGCTAATCATTACTGAACTGAGTATAAGGAGAGTCATGCTAATCATTACTGAACTGAGTATAAGGAGAGTCATGCTAATCATTACTGAACTGAGTATAAGGAGAGTCATGCTAATCATTACTGAACTCAGTATAAGGAGAGTCATGCTAATCATTACTGAACTCAATATAAGGAGAGTCATGCTAATCATTATAGAACTGAGTATAAGGAGAGTCATGCTAATCATTACTGAACTGAGTATAAGGAGAGTCATGCTAATCATTACTGAACTGAGTATAAGGAGAGTCATGCTAATCATTACTGAACTGAGTATAAGGAGAGTCATGCTAATCATTACTGAACTGAGTATAAGGAGAGTCATGCTAATCATTACTGAACTGAGTATAAGGAGAGTCATGCTAATCATTACTGAACTGAGTATAAGGAGAGTCATGCTAATCATTACTGAACTGAGTATAAGGAGAGTCATGCTAATCATTACTGAACTGAGTATAAGGAGAGTCATGCTAATCATTACTGAACTGAGTATAAGGAGAGTCATGCTAATCATTACTGAACTGAGTATAAGGAGAGTCATGCTAATCATTACTGAACTGAGTATAAGGAGAGTCATGCTAATCATTACTGAACTGAGTATAAGGAAAGTCATGCTAATCATTACTGAACTGAGTATAAGGAGAGTCATGCTAATCATTACTGAACTGAGTATAAAAAAAGTCATGCTAATCATTACTGAACTGAGTATAAGGAGAGTCATGCTAATCATTACTGAACTGAGTATAAGGAGAGTCATGCTAATCATTACTGAACTGAGTATAAGGAGAGTCATGCTAATCATTACTGAACTGAGTATAAGGAGAGTCATGCTAATCATTACTGAACTGAGTATAAGGAGAGTCATGCTAATCATTACTGAACTGAGTATAAGGAGAGTCATGCTAATCATTACTGAACTGAGTATAAGGAGAGTCATGCTAATCATTACTGAACTGAGTATAAGGAGAGTCATGCTAATCGTTATTGAACTGAGTATAAGGAGAGTCATGCTAATCATTACTGAACTGAGTATAAGGAGAGTCATGCTAATCATTACTGAACTGAGTATAAGGAGAGTCATGCTAATCATTACTGAACTGAGTATAAGGAGAGTCATGCTAATCATTACTGAACTGAGTATAAGGAGAGTCATGCTAATCATTACTGAACTGAGTATAAGGAGAGTCATGCTAATCATTACTGAACTGAGTATAAGGAGAGTCATGCTAATCATTACTGAACTGAGTATAAGGAGAGTCATGTTACTCATTACTGAACTGAGTATAAGGAGAGTCATGCTAATCATTACTGAACTGAGTATAAGGAGAGTCATGCTAATCATTACTGAAATGAGTATAAGGAGAGTCATGCTAATCATTACTGAACTGAGTATAAGGAGAGTCATGCTAATCTTTACTGAACTGAGTATAAGGAGAGCCATGCTAATCATTACTGAACTGAGTATAAGGAGAGTCATGTTAATCATTGTTGTACTGAGTATAAGGAGAGTCATGCTAATCATTACTGAACTGAGTATAAGGAGAGTCATGCTAATCATTACTGAACTGAGTATAAGGAGAGTCATGCTAATCATTACTGAACTGAGTATAAGGAGAGTCATGCTAATCATTACTGAACTGAGTATAAGGAGAGTCATGCTAATCATTACTGAACTGAGTATAAGGAGAGTCATGCTAATCATTACTGAACTGAGTATAAGGAGAGTCATGCTAATCATTACTGAACTGAGTATAAGGAGAGTCATGCTAATCATTACTGAACTGAGTATAAGGAGAGTCATGCTAATTATTATTGAAATGAGTATAAGGAGAGTCATGCTAATTGTTACTAAACTGAGTATAAAGAGAGTCATGCTAATCATTAATGAACTGAGTATAAGGAGAGTCATGCTAATCATTACTGAACTGAGTATAAGGAGAGTCATGCTAATCATTACTGAACTGAGTATAAGGAGAGTCATGCTAATTATTATTGAACTGAGTATAAGGAGTGTCATGCTAATTGTTACTGAACTGAGTATAAAGAGAGTCATGCTAATCATTACTGAACTGAGTATAAGGAGAGTCATGCTAATCATTACTGAACTGAGTATAAGGAGAGTCATGCTAATCATTACTGAACTGAGTATAAGGAGAGTCATGCTAATCATTACTGAACTGAGTATAAGGAGAGTCATGCTAATTGTTATTGAACTGAGTATAAGGAGAGTCATGCTAATTGTTACTGAACTGAGTATAAGGAGAGTCATGCTAATCGTTACTGAACTGAGTATAAGGAGAGTCATGCTAATCGTTATTGAACTGAGTATAAGGGCATTCATGCTAATCATTACTGAACTGAGTATAAGGAGAGTCATGCAAATTGTTATTGAACTGAGTCATGCTAATCATTATTGATTCAATGCCTCTAGTTTTCTTTGTTACAAATATATGGGCCCTTTCCAGTTGAGGAATGTGCTTGGATTTGTACTTGCCAAAGTTGGAATTATGTCCAGTGATGGGTTTGATGACGGAAACAGTGAAGATCGGGTCTCAAGATTGGGATGAACAGGGGACAGTGCTGGCTGGTAAAGAAAAATGGCGGAAGGTAAAACAGATTTCAGTGATGTTAGAACATCACTCTGCCGTATGTTGTAATAAAAATTGGTGCATAATGAAGTGTCTAAGAGCTATTAAATCTATTTGTTCTTCAGACAGATGCTTAATTTCAGCTTGCCTGTTTGACAGAGCTAAAGTGTTTTACCAGCTTTTAAAGGCTTTGAATGCTGGTAAAACAGTTTGACCTCCTCCATTTTTTTTTATTATAACTACAAGTACTTGGAACAGATAAGCCGCATGCACTATAAAGACTTATGATCACGTCTCACCAATCATAATCCTTTACTACGGGCTCTTGATGTGGATGCCACGATTCATTTCTCAAGATGTACTTTCAAGGTAAATTTATTTGCATCCATGTCTAGGACACATAATTATTTCATTATGGTTGTACACCTGATCATAGTCATTTATATTACACATGAGGTAGGAACAGCTTTTTTGCTGAATACTTCTATTATGCTGCATTTCTTTTTTCATTTAGCTAAACACACTCTTTCAATGCACCAGGAATGTCCAAATTCCAGACCTTGCTGGTGGTCTAATCAGTGGATGAACAGTTTACAGTACCATCAGCAGCAAAACTGGTCAGCCACACTTCAATGATTTTGGCCTGGATGTCTGCAAAATAAATGCCATGTAGTAGAGGGTCCAGCACTGATCCCTGTAATTCTCCACTAGTTACAAGTTTATGTTATCCATAGACAATACAAGAAACAAAAAACTAAGGGTAATGCTACTCAATGCCAGAAGTCTAAACCTCAAGATGGACGCACTCGAGGCACTCCTCAGTATGGAGAAAATCGATATCTGTGCAGTAACAGAAACCTGGTTCAAGGCTCCAGAAAGCACCCCAGCACTACCAGAATATAACTCATACCATACTTTTCGGCCACAGAACTTGGACCGAAATACTAAAGGTGGGGGAGTATCCATTTTCATCAAGGATACCCACACCTCCAGGTTAGTAGCACTGCACGAGGCATCGGAGACCATCCAAATGCAACTAACAGTGGCCAAAACTGCTTTTCAGTTTTTAGCCTGCTACAGATCACCCACCTTGTCTAAGGATCCCCACTCATCATTCCTGAGAACATTGGAGAATATGAAGGTCTCACCAAACACCATGATGTTGGGGGATTTCAACTACCCAAACATTCACTGGGAAAACTACTCGAGTCCCAACTCCTTTGCCCAATGGTTCCTAGAGTTTATAAACTCAAACACCATGAAACAACTGGTCACCACTCCCATAAGAGGGGACAACATATTGGACCTGGTCATCACCAACATGGGGGATAAATGTTCCACACCTGAGGTAAACCCCTCGTTGGTAAGATCTGACCATTAACTAATCACAATGGACATCCACATCCCGACCCCACCCCCAACTTAGGAAATCACTGTGAAAAATTTCTCAGAAGCAAACTTTGCACTTCTCAAGATCGAGGTAGAAAGCTTCAAAGCCCCCGGGCTAGTGGAAAATGCTACCCAAACAGCAGAATCCTTTACAAATGCATTCTATGAGCACCTACATGCATGGATCGTGCCATCCCAAGTAAAACCAAGACTCTCTCCTCCAAAAACAGGAGACCAGTTTGGTGGACCCTGGCCATAACTAAGCTATACAACAGAAGGAGGAAACTATTACATGATAGGGCAAAATCCCCAAAAGGGAAGACACCTCTGATCAGTATTAGCAAGAAACTCAGATCCCTCATAAAATCATTAAAGGCTATCTTCGAAAGAAAAATCACCAAAGATTCTAAAGATAATCACAAGGCGTTCTTTAGCTACATCAACAATCTGGGTGGCAACTCCCAGATCTGTACTGAGCTGGTGCAAAATGGCACGACATACACTGAACCTACAGACATTGCCAACATCCTGGCAGACAGGTTCAGTGCAAACTTTACCCCCCCTTCCTCCCCAAAAGGGCCAGTGTCTATCCCAGAAGAATGCAGTCCCCCAGGTATCACAGACACACAGGTAAAAGCAGCCCTTTCCAAAGTATGGTATCCTGGGCTGCGTCTTACATGAGCTCCAAAATGAACCAAACCTGCACATAAATTCACTGTTCCAACTCAGCCTTAACACAAGTTATGTACCCAAAGAATGGCATACAGCAACAGTAATCCCGCTCCACAAAGGTGGTGCCACAATGGATCCCGGGAACTATCACCGTATAAGCCTGACTATCCTGGTCTGCAAGGCTATGGAGCGCATCATCATGGATCTCATAAACAAAGAAATTGGGAACCTCCAGACACTGGACCTTACCCAATTCGGCTTTGTTAAGGGCATATCTTGCCTCTTGAACCTAGTTGACTTATTTGAAACAGTTACCAAAGCCATAGATGAGGGAAAGGTAGTCCACACAGCCTTCCTGGACCTCGCAAAGGCCTTCAACACAATACCCCACACTGGCATTATAAATAAGCTTACCAGTTTAAATATCAACCCATATGTCACAAGATGGGTTGCAAACTGGCTCAGGGATAGAACTCACATTATCAAAGCTGGGGGTGCCATGTCCGACTCTAAACCAGTTACAAGTGGCGTCCCACAGGGCTCAGTCCTGGGACTCATCTTGTTCGGTATATACTTCTCTGAGGTACAGGCAAGCATGGAAGGACTGTGGCTAACCAAGTTCGCAGATGACTGCAAACTGGGAGCCATAATCAACTCTCCGGCTGACACAAGCGTCCTCCAAAAGGGTCTCATGAAGACAGATACCTGGTGTCAGAACCATAGCCTCAAGCTAAATGCCAAAAAGTGCATAGTCATCCCCTTTGGGAAAAACAAAGTGCCCACAAACTACCACATAGGAGATAATCCATTAAATATGGAAGAAGTAATTAGGGATCTGGGGACCCAAGTAGATAGTAACTTCTCCTTTGACAATCACATTGCCAAAGTGGTTAGAAAAGCCTTCTATATATCCTGGCTCACATGTTCAGTGCAAATTTCACCCCCCCCACCAAAGGGGCTAGCACCCATCCCAGAAGAATATGGCACTCCAGATATCTCAGACACACAAGTAAAGACAGCCCTTGCAAAGGTGGAAAACACAGCATCAATGGGACCAGATGCTATCCCAGGTTGTGTCTTACACGAGCTTCAAAATAAACTAACCCCCCCATCTCAAATCACTATTCAAACTCAGCCTCTCTACAGGCTATGTACCCAAAGAATGGCATACAGCAACAGTCGTACCACTCCACAAAGGTGGTGCCACAACTGACCCTGGGAACTATCGCCCTATAAGCTTGACTAGCTTGGTCTGCAAAGCCATAGAATGCATTATCATGGAGCTCATTAACAGGGACATTGGGGAACCTCCAGACACTGGATCCCACCGAGTTCGGCTTTGTTAAAGGCAGATCTTGCCTCCTGAACTTGGTCGACTTCTTCGAAACAGTCACCAAGGCCATAGATGAAGGGAAGGTGGTCCACACAGCATATCTGGACCTTGCTAAGGCGTTCGACACCATCCCACACTCAGGAATCATAGACAAACTCACCAGCTTAAATATCAACCCCTATGTCACGATATATGCTGCCAATTGGCTCTCAGACAGAACACACATGGTAAGAGTGGCAGGCGCCATGTCTGACTCTAAACCAGTCACAAGCGGAGTCCCACAGGGCTCAGTCCTGGGACCCCTCCTGTTCGGTATATATTTCTCCGAAGTACAGGCAAAGGCGGAGGGACTGTGGCTAACCAAGTTTGCAGATGACTGTAAATTGGATGCAATAATTGACTCTTCAGCTGATGCAGACATCCTGCAAAAGGGTCTCACAGAGACAAATACCTAGTGTCAAAGTCACGGCCTCAAGCTAAATGCCAAAAAATGCACAGTAATCCCATTTGGGAAAAGCAAAGTACTTACAAACTACCACATAGATGGGAATCCACTAAGTACAGAAGAAGTAATTAGGGACCTGGGTACCCAAGTAGATAGCTTGCTCTCATTTGATAACCATATAGCCAAAATGGTCAGAAAATCCTTCTATGTGGCACACCTGATCACAAAGGTTTTCTTATCCAGATCCAAGGACGTGATTGTGCCCCTTTACTCCTCACTCATTAGGCCCATAATAGAGTACAATGCCCCATTTGGGATGTACCTCACTAGACACCTGCAACAACAAGAAAGACCACAGACGTAACTCACTAAGAGGATTAAGGGCCTTAAACAATTACCCTATGAAGCACGACTAAAAAAGCTCCAGCTCTTCTCAGTCGCCACCGCCTGCTCAGAGGTGACCTATGCCTGACCTATAGGGCCATGTCAAACCCTGAACTAATGGACATGCTTCACCTCAAAAAAATGAGATCCCTCAGAACCACTCATTCTGGTGACTTGAACCTACAACAGTAAACAGGACATGCTGGAAGGATAGATTCCTGTCCCAGTGACTCCCCTTACTCTGGAATAGAATCCCAATCCATATTCGACAGAGCTCCTCTCTGACCCTCTTCAAGAGAAATCCTGATGAGTGGATGGGTAATCATAAGTTTTACCCTGGGATCACTTCAGGAGCTCTGTTGACAGAGGCCCAGGTTACTAATCTAATGGAGAGGCAAAAGCCATCACTCTGTGGCTAGGCTTATAAATGCCCATGGGCAGATAGCCTAGTACTTACCTATGAACCTATAGCTCACCTAATCACAATAGGGTTCTCATCTAGATCAAGAGAGGTTATTGTGCCCTTCTACTCATTGCTCATCAGGCCCATAATTGAGTACAATGCCCCATTTGGGATGTACCTTACCCAACACCTGCAACAGCTGGAGAGACCTCAAAAATACCTCGCCAAGAAGATCATGGGCCTCAAACAGATGCCCTATGCAGCTTGACTAAAGAAACTCCAGCTCTACTCAATTGCTTACCGCCTACTCAGAGGTGATCTCTGCCTGATGTACAAGGCCATGTCTAATCCGGAATTAATGGACATGCTCCACCTCAAAAAAAAAAAAAAAATCCATTAGAGCTACACGCTCCAGGGATATAAACCACAGCACAACAATAAATAGGACATGCTGGAGGAATAGATTCATATTCCAGAGGCTTCCCTTGCTCTGGAATAGAATTCCAGTCCATGTCAGGCAGAGCCCCTTGCTGACCCTCTTCAAGAGAAATCTTGATGAGTGGATGGGAAATCATAAATTTACTCCTGGGATCACCTCTATGGCCCTGCTGGACAGAGGCTCAGGAATCTATTCTAAAAGGGAGGTGAAAGCCTACACATTCTGGCTAGGCTTGTAAATGTCCTAGGGCAGATAGCCTAGTACCTATCTATGAACCTATGAACCTATGTTCATAAATGGTAGCAGTAGGTTTCACAATGTGGGATCTATTGAATAGCCAGTTTGCAATACATTGGAAAAATATAGGGGGGGAGTTACAATCATTTTATTAAACTTTACAATAATACCAGCATTGTAGAAAGCATCAAAAGCCTTGCCCAGGTCAAGGAAAGCTGCATACAGAGAGTGACCACTGCCCTCAGCCTCTTTAACTCTTTCAAAGAAGCTTACTAGGTTCAGGAGACCGACTCTGCCCTTTGTAAAACCAAAGTGACTGTAGTCTAGTTCAATTAGGTTGCAAGGATGCATTCCATGCCTTTACATGTAAGGTCAATTATGTTGATGGGCTTATAATTACCTGGTCTGTAGAGGGTCTGCCATTATGTGGGAACAGTCCCACTGAATGTTTCCCAGGCATCAGGAGCTAACCAAAGGAGAGGGTGAAGATGAACAGTTTAAGCAGAGTTTTGGATAGTGTATAGCATTAACTTAAATTTAGCAATGTATGCATCTAGCCAGTTTTGAAAAAATGAAAATAAACTAATGTCAGAAAATGTCTGGTCCATATATCAAAGCACAAAACAAAAACTCAATAAATAAACAAACTACTCAAGTTCCTGGCCACACTAGCATTTATTAAAACAATGTAACAATTTTATCAGAAATTTCTTTAGAAAAAACAGTAACAACTCTCGTTCGTATACCAAAAACACACAAGAAATAGAATTAACTTGGGATTCCAAGATGGCTGCCGACTAGACTAGTCCCTATTCTTTGAGCTCCTCACAGTTATGTAACATCTGGGTTTTTTTTTTTACAACTTTGAAGTTATATTTTTCCCCAGTTTTTTTTACAAAAAGATTTTCTAAGACTTTTTCTACGCATCTGGATTATTTTTTTCTTTGGAAATCGTAACTTGGAATACATTTTACTTCAGAACAGTTTTGTAGCTTCAACTGATTTGGTCACCTGCTGCTTAAAGAGTCTTCCTGGAACCTGCTATCCTGATTACACACCTCATCTCTGGGCATGGCTGCTAAATCTGACTCCATGGAGACTCAGGCAACGAAGGCCAAATTTTCTTCAATGCTTTCACCTGAAAAGGATTCCAGCTCAAAAAGACTAAGAACTTCTAAACAATCTTCTGAAATTATTAAAGTAAGTAATAAAGATTTGAATGACTCAAATTTTCATTTAGATGATCTAAAATTAGCATTAAAACCTATCCTAAGTGCTATTCAAAGTTTCTCTGAACAATTTTCTGATTTTAGTAAAACTTTGAAGCAAATAAGTGACAGAATGGATATGATTGAAAATAAAAATTCAGCTTTAGAGATAAAAACTGATTCATTGGAAAGTGACCTAAAATCTAAAGATAAGATTATTTCTGAAATACAAGCTAAATTGCTGGACTTAGAAGCAAGGAGCCGTAGAAATAACATCATTATTCGTGCCTTACCAGAATCTTATGACAATCAAAATTTACTATCTGTGACTAAAATCTTTAAAACATTGTTAAACTGTGAGGCAACTTCAAAATCTATAATTATAGAGAGAGCACATAGAGCATTATGTGCCAGTCAGGCTTCTTCCTCACCACGGATTATTTACACTAAGTTACTAAACTTCCAAGACACTTTTCAGATCCTAGAAGCAGCTAAAAGCAAAAAACAGTTTGTTTGGAAAACTCATAAACTGTCATTTTCACAGGACCTTCCTCCTCAAATAAAATTGAAAAGACAAAAACTTTCACCCTATTGTGCAGATCTGATAAAAAGAGGGATAAGATTTCATATGTCCTATCCAAATACTTTATCTTTCACATTTAATATCAGAAGATTTATGTGCACAGATCCTAAAGAAGCAAAAGATATATTCCTTAAAACTTTTAAGAAGCTTCCTGATTCTGTGTCCTAATATCCCACTCTTTAGGTGGTTACAAATGTGATGATTTATTTCATTTTATTTGATTTCAGTCAGAATTAGTCATTTATTACCTAATACAGGTATGTTCTGTCTTACTATAATAGATTATTCAAGTATCTTTCATTTTAAGTTAAAATTGATTTTATTACAAAGGTAAAATGCGATCTAGTAATATGTTTTAGTTTTGTATAACAACTTTGAAGTTTTGTTTCTATGTTGCGACGAGGTGACCTGATTACATTACAGATATAGTGTGTTCAGCGCCCTGGAACAGTTTGTGAGCATTTTGGAGAGAGAATCTACGTTCCTCGACAGTGTTTAGGGCAAAAATCTTTTACTTTTCTTATCAGCTGCATCTCCTACTTGGCCACGCACCTTCTACGGACTATCAGAGGCTTGAAATGACGTCATCATTCGAAGAAGAAACCTGTTGATTGCAGCTTTACTGTTTTCTCTTGACTGCTGCGCTTTTCAGCTACTCGCTATATTTACATTTTGTATTTGTTGCTGTGGTCAAATTGTAGTTGTTTCCTGCATTTCCAATGCAGTCTTCCGTTTAAATCTTACAGCTGTGTGCCCTATTTTTAAATTTATGCTTCCCTGAGGCTCCACGGTCATTGACACAAAGGCGGAAATGCCTCCACCTCGCTCTAAATAGATTGGATATCTCCAATCTAAAGGTACCATTTAAAAAGTTGTTTATTCTTTTTTTATTTCAGAAAACATTACAATAAGTTGGTCAGTTCTCTAATGTTGATACAGGGCTTTCTTTTCAAATAATATGAAAACATCGTTAATGTTATATGAAGGTACTTTAAATGCTATGGTTTAATTATACACTATATTGCATAGCTAAATTTTAAATAACATATGTAAGGGTCATGAATTAATGCTATGAACATGCTGTGTGTGTTTGGGTATATTCTGTGTTATAGCAACACCATAGAATTCAGGTTTAAATGATATATTTATGTATGTGGAATGCGCGCTTGAGGGGGAGTGGTTGGGCTCAGTTCCTGGGGGCGCAGGGCTCTTTAGTGGTCCACAAAGAGTCTGATGATTTTACAAAATATAATGTTGCAGACCTTAATTCACTTTATGAGCCACTTTCTTAAAATCATAAATTATACATATCTTGCTCAAATAATTTTAAACACTAATGTGATTGATGACTTTTATGTGAATGGTTATGCTTATGAATATAGGATTGTACAGTTGCATCTTTCAGCTTGTAGCACCAGATGGCGCTAAAATCTATTCAGTTGTAGTGAAAAGGTTAGGGGATGTGGCTGTACAGCTGATGTATTTGCAGATATATTTACTTACTTGTGGATTGTTGGGGAGTTTGGTGTTCCTGGGGGATGGACCTGATTTTCTTTGGGTGTATGGTCTATGTATATATTCTGTAATTTTGAAATAAATGTTACTTTCCTTGTTCAGGTCATTCTCTAGAAATTTTCTTCACTTTACTGCAATGTCCTTTGACAAAGTTTGGAATGTTTTGTTTTATTATATTTATTGTAAATTCTTTTTTCTAATCAAAACATCATTTTATCTATGTTATAGTTTACATTAGTTTTTCATAGGGTAAATATGTATACAGAGAAATGACAGACCTATCTTTTTTTTACTTTCTACATGCATTTGAGTCATTATAATACCTGGAATGTAGTGATGATTTTGGTCAACTAAATATGTATTTGAACTATATGAGGAAAATCATTTAAATGTTATATATATATTTGCAAAATATAGGAACTTGTAATTACGTATTGAGTAGGGATTGAGTATGTTGGACGTCTTGAGTTTAGATAGATATGTAAATATGTTCAGTGTTATTGTTTTGGTTTTAGTTTTTGTTAAGGCTTCATCTAAAGCTTATTCTGCTAATTTGAAGTTTTTGGTAACCAAAAATATAAATTCTACTTTATTTATCTCTGACCTTCCTTTGTCATTAGGGGTGTGGTGGGCAGGCACTAGGGTAAGGATGAAGGAAGTATGTAAATTTAAAATTATCCTTTTTTTCCAGAGGGTATTTCTAATAATGAGTCTCTATTCAAGCACAGTTCAGACTAGTTATGTTTCTTTTTTTTCTCTTTGATATTGGTTTGATTATATTCAGGACATTACTCTGTGTTTTTATTGCATCAATATTAATCATTTACCTTACGTATGACAAATAACTTAATAGTTGATTCCTGGAATGTAAGAGGAATCCAAAGTAAAGCAAAAAAAATCTTTATTATTTCACTTGGTATTTAAATCACAAGCCAACATATGTTTTATTCAAGAGACTCATATTCCTCGAGTTGATTGGGATAAAGAAAAAAATAAAAAATGGATCAAGAAGATAGTGGCTTCTGGGGAAACTTCTAATTCTAGAGGTGTAGCTATAATTATTAAACAAAAATTCATGGGGAACATCACTGATGAGAAATATGATAATGAGGGTAGATGGTGCCTGTTTACTGCTACTATTCATAATCTTGATAAACCACTTTTAGTTTTAAATCTATATGGTCCTTGTAGTCAACAACATTTTTTTATCTTAAAAATTTATAATATTCTCACCTCTTATAAAGACCACTATATCATAGTAGGTGGAGATTGGAACGCAGTAATAAACCCAGAAATTGATCGTACTCGTTCCTCTGCTTCTTATAACTATCAAGCGACTCTGGCCCTTAATGAATTAATCGTGGAACATAATTTAATTGATCCATTACACTCTATAAAAATCTCAAACAAGAAAGATATTTATACTTATTACTCTAAATGCTACCGTTCATGGTCTAGATTGGATTTTTTTCTGATTTCCAATTCTATCTCAAAATTTATTTTGGATTTTAATATTGAACCCAGATATTTTTCAGATCATTCAAGAATCTTATTAAAACTAAACATTACCCACAATATTAAAAATAATATTAACTCAAACAAATGGACTCTAAACAATAATTTACTCTTAAATAAAGATATGTGTAAACAATGCTCAGAAACTATACAGGAAATGGAAGGTGATCTAGAATTAACTGATATTCCTTACGATATACAATGGGCTGCATGCAAGGCGAGATTAAGAGGAATGTTTATCAGTAAAGCTGCTTATCTTAAAAAACATTACTTTAAGAAAGAAGAGTTCTTAAAATCTAGAATTCATTCTCTTGAAAATCAGTTTAGATTAAATCAAGACTCTAGTCTTGAAAATCAAATCTTAGATTATCAGAAAGAACTAATTTTGCTACATCAAAACAACCTTTCTTTAGTAGATCAAAAACTATTAGCAATGTATTCAGAATGGGCCCAAGTTCCTTCTAAAATATTGGCTAGAATAATTAAAAATGATTTTGACAAGCCAAAAATTTCATCTTTGTTGCACAAGAATAAATTATACAACACAGATGAAGAAATTATTTATCTCTTTACTCTACTTTATACAGAATTATACTCAAAACCATCTAATTCATTAGATGATAATCATATAAAAAGCTTTTTAAGTTCTTTAAATTTTCCCAAGTTAAATGATAATCAACAAAGATTGCTTTCTGCTCCTCTAACCTTTCAAGAGATTTCAGAATCAATTGATAGTCTTAAATCTGGTAATTCTCCTGGTCCAGATGGGTTCACACCGGAATTTTTTAAATCTTTTAAGTCAGTAATTGTTCCCTTTCTTTTTAAAGTATACAATTACATAAGAATCAAGGATATTTCGGATATTCATTGGAATACATCTAAAACTATATTAATTTTGAAAAATAATAAAGAAAAAACAGACCCATTTAATTATAGACCTATTTCTTTAATAAACTTAGACATAAAGATTTTAGCATCTATTTTGGCAAACAGATTGAAACAGGTTTTACCTTCAATTATTTCCCAAGACCAATCAGGATTTATGTCCCACAGACATGCTTGGGATAATACACTGACTTTAGAATCTATCATCCATCTCATAAAAAATGATTCTAACCCAATGATTGCACTGATTCTTGATGCATCAAATGCTTTTGACAGAGTCTGTTGGAATTTTCTTTTTCAAACTATGCCATGCTTTAACTTTCCTTTATCCTTTATAAACTTTTTAAAAACTTTGTACAAAGATATGTTTACCAGACTTTACATTAATGGTTACACTTCTTCCCCTATAAAGATTACCAGAGGTACGAGGCAAGGTTGTCCACTGTCCCCTTTTCTTTTTAATATATATTTAGAACCGTTACTGTTGTTTATTACTCAAAACACTTTTCATAATGTCCCTAGGATTCTTAATACAAAAATGTATTTCTCGGCCTTTGCTGACGACCTAGTATTATACTTTCAAACTCCAATATCTGACCTTAGTAATATAACAAATTCTATTGAATGTTTCTCTTCTGCTTCGAACTATCTCATAAATCCTTCAAAAACTCATATATTTCCTTTAAATCATATAGTTCATAAACCATACTTGTTTTCTGATCAACTAATCCAGTTTACTTTTGGTATAAAGTATTTGGGAATCAACATGGAACACAATAATAATTCTTCTTTTCAAAATAACATAAGTAAAGTTTGGAGTTCAATAGTATCTGATATAACCAGATGGGAGCACTTAAATATATCACTTTTATCAAAGGCTGCTATAATTAAAATGAACATTCTACCACAATTTCTGTATAAATTCAATTCTTCTGACCAGATAATTCCTAGATCTTTTTTCGAGAATGTAAATAAAGAGTTGGCTAAATTTTTATGGTTTCCCAAATCGGTTAGAATTTCCTATTCTAGCTTATCAATTTCTAAGGATAAAGGTGGTTTGGGACTACCAAACTTCTATCTTTACTATTTAATTGTTTCATCAAACAAACTTTTCACCATATCTAATTTCAAAAATAGTAAACATATCAATTATCCCTTATGGATAAAGATTTGGTATAATTACATTATATCTAAAAATATAAACCCAGAAGCTATTCCTTTTATTTCTCTAGATATTAAAATTACCAATAAACTTTCTATCTTTATTAAACAAAAGATTAAAGCCTTTCAAACTTTGCTAAAATTATGTAATCTAGATAAGTTTTCTCACTTTTTTCAACCACTTCATCTAAATCCTAATATAATGATAGATAACACTCCTTTTAACCTAACAAAGTATCCTCTAATAAACAATTTGGAAGTCTGGGATATCCTGAAATATAATGACTTATCCCTAATAGATTGGCATAAAATTCTGAATGTCAATTCGAATTATTCTACAATACTACGCCAATTAAGAGAAGTAATCAAGAGTAAGTATGAATCCATAGAACCTATAGAACATGAATTAAATAATCTAAACACGATAATTAGAACATTATCTTCATCAGGTAAAATGTTATCTAATTCTTATAAACTGATAAAGAATCTGGTGCTGGATCAGAACTGTCTCTTGTCAAATGTCTGGTTAAATCATAATTCTCAAATAACTGAGAATCAAAAACTTTTGGCAATCAGATATACTAAGGAATTTACTCCATTTAAGAAATTAATGTACACACAATTAGTGATTAACAATGATGCTTACTATACTCCATATACATTAAATAAATTTAATCCTAATAAATCCCCATCATGCACATGTTGTTCCTACCCCCAAGCTGACCTCTTACATATTCTATGGTATTGTCATTTTTCTCATAGATTATGGACCTCTTTGAAAGTAAGACTACAGAGAATGGGGCTATCACAAATCTACGTTGTCCTGGGAAATTACTATACTTCATATTCCGATAATTCATCTCTCAAAATTAGATACTCATGTTATCATTTTTATTTGCTCTTTAATAAAACTTTACATAACTCAAAACTGGCTTGATTGTACCAAACTAAACTGGGATACTTTCCAGAAAATGGCTTACTTATATACTGATGCTCAGAGAAACATAGTTAAGAGTCCTAAAAAAATGGCTTTAAAAAAAAATTAGTATTAGAGAAGGTTTTGAATGTTATTAATAATTAATGCCTTTAAATCTTGTTCTGGTCTTGTGTTTGGTAAATTTTTATTCCCTTAACTGAAATTTATCAATACATAGAATTTTATTTTACTTCAAGTTATCATTTATTTTCTGGTTACCTATTGTATATATTGTATATATTGTGTAATGTTATTATTATTCTATCTCTTTTCCTAATGCTTATAAGAGTTGCAATTTGTTTAAACAAAGTTGTTTATATTTATTCAACTCCTAATGTATTGTTTATATATTCAATAAAAAGTTTTTTGAGAAAAAAAAAAAGAATTAACTTATAGGAGTAAAGTTATGGTATTAAAGAATACCCACTTAGTGCTTCAAGCGGGGATCTGTCTGCACAGATTTAAAGGTAACATGTTCATTTAATCCAGGGTAAGTGTAGGCATTAAGCTCAACTTCTCAGACATACTCACTATAATTTATAATGAAGACTCCTATCTCTTAACACTAAAATAACTCAACCTAAGGCATAAAATGCAAACCTCATAGAATCTGATATGAATGATTGAAATGAGCATTTGCTTCTTCTTTTTCATCTTCTTAATATTTTGTGTGCCCACACAGTCTGACATTTCAGTATCTTGAATTTAGACATATGTAAAAAACAAAGCAAGGTATGCATCCTCCAGTTCCAAGAATTTGATTTAGGAACATAGAAACAACACTAGGCAAGCAATCACAAGGACCATAACAGAACCAGCTATGCACACCTTTAAGGGTGCACATTTAGAAGTCTTTGGGAATATGTCAGGCAAGTTCAGTTTAATACCTGGTCTTACCTTGTTTAAATTAACACGTTAGCATATTAACTTCATAACTGTGTTGAAAAATGCCTTCTGAGGCACCAGGATCACTTTATTCTTGTTGGTTATTTACATAGATTGTTTGGCCCTAGTATTATATGGGAGCCAGTTCTGCTTTTATCTGTGTAAGTCTCTTACTACAAAGAAAAACTGTATAAATTATACCTCTGACAGCTCAGCTTAGGTTTCTGGTTCAAGTCCATCTCTGTGGAGTTTGACTATTATTTTGTCACTAGCTTAACAGGCAGCATGCTCACATTTGGCGGTGAGGGTCATAGTCCTATTCTCTGTGACTGTAATTTATTTTTCCATGACTGACACTG